>NC_047657.1:1007412-1131270 GCF_902201215.1 Prunus dulcis | reverse complement strand
TGCAGACGAACTATAACTTGGAGGATCTCGGCGAAGAGTCGTTGACGTACGTCAACAGACTCTTCGCTGAGAGGTACAAGCAGTGGAAGAGCGACTTGCACCACCATTTTCAGGCCTATGATGATCCGCAAGTCGCTCTTCAGGAGGGTTGCCCGAAGGAGCTTGAGGGGCGGGAGGATAGTTGGGAATGGCTCTGCGCTCATTTTCAAGCGCCCGAATTTGTGGTATTTTTTTAATTATATTTGTTTAATTATTACTTATTACTTATTAATGTTTATTTTATTTTTTTATTTCATTATTATTTAATTTTTATATTTTAACTAATACGTTTCATTTTTTGTATAACAGAATAAAGCCCAAGTGAATAAGGGTAATAGGAAGAAGAAGACCCTTCTCCACCATTCCGGCTCCAGACCCTTTTCGTATAGGATGGATGCGCGGCGTCGGGTAATAATCACAAAATTTTTATTTCATTTTTAATGTCATTTTTATTAATTTATTTTTTTCATACTAATATTTTTCTTCTCTTGTTCAATTTAGGAGGGGTCCAAGTTCCCAGAGATCGACGTCTTTGGTGGCGTTTATGTTCGACCCGGGAATGAGTTGGCCGAGTCCCTTCATGTAAGTATTATTTAATTTTAATTCTTATGTTACGCATTCAATTTATATGCATGTTTTAATTTATATTTTATGTTATGTTCAACAGACGACGATGGTGGAGAGGAGCCAGTTGGTTCTTCAGGAGTCCGCCTCCCAGCTTCCTCCCGAGACTCCGATCGAGTCTGTGGCTCCTCCACAGGATGCTGGATTTCAGATCTTGACGGAGACGTTGGATCAGACTCTCGGGAGGAGGGCGGGGACATATTGTCGAGGGATGGGGAATGCCCGGCGGAGGGAACCTAGACCTCGTTCATCGGCGCAGTCAAACAGTCAGGTCATTGCTTTGACAGCACATGTGGCCACTCTTGAGAACAAGTTGTCGGTCATTCTGCAGTCCCTCGCACAGTCCGGCATTCCAGTCCCGCATTTTGATGCGCCGACCTCCGAGCCCGTCCATCCCGAGCATCCCCACCAGACCACTGCCCCGGTGAACGCCCCTCCGACCCGCATATTGGCGACGACTCGGTTGATTTTGATTCATTATTTGATTAGTGTATTTATTTTCATCATAAACATTTATTTTATTTGTAATACATTTATTTTATTTTATAACAAAATTTTATTCTAATTTATTTTTATTGCAATTTCATTGTTTAATCAATAAAAAAAAACCAATTTTATTTAAAATAAAAAATAAAAAATAAAAAAATAAAAAAATTTGTAATATTATTTTTCCGCGACGGCAAATATTTCGTCGCGCAAACCCACATGTAACAAAAAATAAAATAAAAAATCAACTTTTTATTACTTTTAATTCTTGCGCGACGAATACATAGGTCTCGCAAACACGTTTTGCGCGACGAATCGTTTCGTCGCGCATCTCTTCGGAGCGACGATAGAGATTTTCGTCGCGCAAATATATGGGCGACGAAAACTTTCTCATCACGCGAATGGTTCTGCGGCGAACATCTACGTCTCCCGAACAATTTTTGCGCGACGAATTATTTTTCGTCGCGCTATTCCGGTCGTCGCGCAAATATACGTGCGCCGAATACTTGATCGTCGCGCAAATTTTATGCGACGAACAGTTGTTTCGTCTCCATACCGTTGGCGCAACGATGGTTTACCCGTCGCACAGTTTTGCGCGACGAATGGTTATACCTCGTCGCGCAAATGCTTTCTTCACGATCTTCGCGCGACGGAAAATGCGTGACGAATTGTTTGTCGCGCTGAAGTTAGTGCGACTAAATGAGACTTTGCGCGACGTTTTATTATTCGTCGCGCAAAGAGTAAAATGTAGTAGTGATGCACCCTCTTTTAAAAACTCACCGTTGGATGAAATCCAACGGCTCTTACATACCCATCAAAAACACCCCTTATAACTTTCCACTCACTATAGAAGCTCCCGCCAAAGAATGTCTTGGGCTAGTTTTCTCGTATTTGGGCCTCTGGCCTTCTTTTGTACCAAAACAAATAAAATAACAATTGGTGCCTTTTTTTTTTTTGGGTCGGAAAAATAACAATTATTGTCTGTAACTTCGAATGGCACTTTTGAGTTGGTACTTATGGCCAGACTTGGTGTTAATAAAATTGCATTGTTTCTTAGAAAGTATATATAGTAGAAGAAATAGAAAACCAGATAATGTGCGCCTCGGAAATTCAGGCCCGGTTGATATTCTATTCAAAAAAATAAATTTAAAATTATGATTCTTTTTTAAAATATGAATTTTTAAATAGTGATTTTAAGATCTAAAAACTTGTTTAATATTGAACTCCAAACTATTTTTAAGAGCTAAAAAAATTAAAATTAAAATCAGAAAATTAGAAACCCTATATTTTCAAAGAGATGGAGAAGAGAAAGAGACGAGAGAGGGAGGAGAGAGAGAGAGAGAGAGAGAGAGAGAGAGAGGAGAGAGAGAGAAAAAAAAATATATAACCTAATTTTTTTTAATTTTTTAAAATGGGTGTTTTTCTTGAGTTTGAGTTTTAAAAAATAAGCCTACGAAACGGGTTTTTGTCACTTTGGACTTCAAATCTGTTTTTGAGTTTATAAAATTGAATCCAAGTAGGATACCAAACAAGCACTTAAATTACCTCATATAGAATGATGTGGTGGAACCTATGAAATCAAATCTTCATATCACCTCTTACCTACGTCCTTCGTATGAAAAATTATTAGGATACTATATCTCACAATACGAAATCTTCATATACTATATGAACTCTCAAGCACTCCTCTTATAAGCCGATTTTATAAGACCAAATTCTACTCATACAGTACTTTCAAAAACTGACAAACCAAAAAAAATAAATTGGAATTGGTTAGAAGAGAGTCCACAATTCTTGTGGGTTGTATTTAAAAGGATCTTATTGAAGCCACGTACATTTCGAACCCCTATCGTTTAGGGTATTTAATAGTTAGGTCCTTATCCTTTACTAATTAGCAAAAAACAAGCCTTAGTAATGTTCCAAATTTTTATACAATTGGCCTTTTTGACCGTCAAATTATCAAGGTAACCACTATGTTTTTACAAGCCAGTATGTATTTGTATCGACACTGACAACAAATTGATGCCACGGGGGTCTCCTTCATGCCTTTAATTTATGTAAAATGTTAAGAATTTTCGTAAAAAATGTTCTTATTTGTTGTCCGCATATCATATGTCTGTCCGTGATCGATGCGACATATATGTAAATTAAAAATGAATTGACATATATTGTAAGAATTCATAATTTTAAATGTTATTTTTGTCAATTTTTAAATCTCCTCTCTCCAATATTGCTTATATAAAAAGAAAAAAAATTTGCCGATGAAATTCTAACCCCAAACCACTGAGGTTCAAAGTGTAGTTGACAAAGAACTTGAATACGCCCAAAAAAATAAAAGAAAGTTCAGCTTCCAAGTTCTAATAGCAGAAGAAAAAGTTTATATGGTCCCAGCAAACGTTCACGGGTGAGCTACATAAAATGCACGTGAGTACTTATGCAGTAAACACTATAATTTTTGGATATACAATCGCTTCTCTTCAAACCCTCAGATTAATAATGCAGAGCTGGTCGCCATGTCCCAAAAGTCATCACCTTGTCTTTGCCATCGTTCAATCATTTTCAAGCAAGCAGCTAAAATATAAATCAGCTTTTGAAACCCTCTATATAAAGCTAGGTTGGGCCCTTTTTTGGTTCATAAACAAAAAGCTGAGCTGATCTGCTTTGGTGTTTGAGAATTGTAAGATGTCTGAGCAGGGAAGAGGCAGTGCAGGAAACCATTGGAGTGGTGGTAGTTTTATGCCTAATGGTTCAGCTGGGATGCAGCAACGCAGCCACTTATAGGGTTGGAGAGTCTGGTGGCTGGAGCTTCAACACAGATAGCTGGCCTAATGGAAAGCAATTTAGAGCTGGCGATGTGCTTTGTAAGTTTCTGACCTACCCTCGAGAGATCTTAATACCGTATGAATCAAAATGTAAGCTATGTATAACAATCATTGGAAAATTTTCAAACCAAACACGAGTAGCTGAAGAAGCAACACCTCGTCTAGCCATAATATCTGCCATTTGATTAGATTTCAAATAGGCATGTTCTTGGTGCCAGTCAATGGCCAACTATAAAACTAGATGCTCCTTTGTCGCTCTCGTGTCATTTTTATAGATATTCCCAACCTGGCAATCAGAGTTCACGGACTTGCATTAAAATTTGTCTCGGTGAGCTTCTCTTCATGTGCATGGTCATATTATCATTTTTATTGTTGTCTTCAGGCCCGCAGTAACTTACAATTTCCTTCCTTTATTTTATCAAGGCCCATACCTATGATAAAGGCCTATTAATTTGGATCTGAGAGTGTACTTTTGGATTTCGTTACGTGTCATTACATTATTTTCTTGATCCCACACCAACCTATCTTATTTCGTTAAGTGAGTATCATTAAATCTTTTCCATTTAATAAAAATGCTTTAGAAAAGCCGATTATTCGATGACCATAGTAAATATTTTTTTACTTAAAAATATAGGGAGTTGATTTTTCCACTTCTCTTTTGTCCACTTAGACTCCCTTTTATTGTATAAAAAAAAATTAAAAAATTAAAAAGAGTGTAAGTTGACAAAAAGGAAGTGTGAAAATTAGCTCCCACAAATAGGAGGAACTCCAACCAATCTATTGTGTTGAATATATAGTATTGAGAAAAGTGAATTACATAATGATCTTGTAGGTATTGGTAATAGGGCAGACAAAGCATAGTATTTCATAGGAGTTAGGATGAGTTTAATTGGCATAGGATCCATCATTGTTCAGCCCTTGGTAAAGTATCTCAATAGCAAATGACAGGCTCACAATATGAGGAAATCCAAATGGAAAAGAGCAATTTGGAAGTTACCATTTAGTTACAATGAACCACGCTACCTATAAAGTTTTTAACACAACTTCTAAGTAATCTAATTGCATGGTTGAATCATCTTCTTCGTCCTCAGCCGTTGTGGAATGTATTAAGTTTAACCTAATATAAAAGAGTAAAGTTCAAATATGAGACAACAACTACCATAATATGCACCGCTACGTATCAATCCTTCCACGAATTTTATTTGGAAGTTCAGTTACTGCTACATCAAGACACGTCTTATAATGTATGCCAAAAACATCACCAGTACATTGAGCTGCATCATAAATCATATTTGAGATCGACAACCCAAGCCGTAACCTGTAATGGGCATACAAATCTTGTTTTGCAGAAGCTTTGCCACAGCTTTCGTCAACAAATAATGGACTTTCTTATAGAACAAATTAGGATCACCATGAATGAAGTTTGTTTTCATTGCATACATTGCATTATATGTGTTTTTTTTTTTTTTTTGCAAGAAATTTCTATTTGAGTATTTTAAACTCATACCAAATTATAGCTCCTTTCTTATTGGGGCACAACAATATATATGTAGTAGAAATCAAAATTTAAAATCATCTTTGATCACCATCTTTTAAATGCAACAAACAATTAAAATGTTATATAATATCAAGGCCATTCTACTAAGGGATCCAACGTTTTTACTAAACTGAGCAAGACATTCTTAGCCAATTATGCATTGTTACTCAATGACACTGCATATTGTTTTAGGTAGAGTTATTTATAATAACATCCCCTAAGGGTTTTGATTTTTATACAAAACTCTTGAGGTTTCAGAAATTATACTAAAAGCCCCCTAAGGTTTCAAATTGTATTCCTAAAACCCTTTCTAATTTCATTTTGTAAAAAAAGAATGATGATTTAATTAACAAAAACTTCTTCAAATGAAAAAAATTAACATCAACAATTAGACCTTAGAGTGAATGTGCAATCTAATATCTGAAGTCAACATTTTCATTTGAAGACATTTATTTAAGGACATCAATCGGAGGAGTTTTGTGAAAATGTGAAACCTTATGGGGTGTTAGTATAATTTCCGACGCCTCAAGGGGCTTTGTGTAGACACCAAGGACCTTAATGGGTGTTAGTGTAAATAACTCTTTTGGGTATCTATTCCAGAATCATCTCTACGAAGAATTATCCAATTCAGACATTTTAAAGAAATATAATCTATATATCTATATTTATGTAGCTTAATTTCACTAAAAACGTCTACAATAGCTTGAAAGCTTAGTTTGCCAAGGAGTTAGGGCCATGCTTATATATTATATGCACATTTGTATAGTTTTACATATTCATGTACTAGAAATTAAATTTTAAAACTATTTTTATTTATCACATTCTTTTATTATGTTAGGACATTTTGGGGGTTCTTTGAAGGTACTAGATGACATGTGATTTGTTATTTGTTTATGTGGATAGACAAGAATGAAATAAGGATTTTTCATCCGAGATTATGCATTAGTAATATGTAATCATCTTTGTTCTAACTATTGGACAATTAATCATCTTGTTTTTGAAGGAAAATTTGTATTATGAGATGTTTAAGAACTCACAACTCCTATCAATGTTTCACAAAAATAACACTATGTTTGTAAAGGGACTATATTACTTTCACAAATACAAAGTCGTCTTCTTCTTCTCAAAAGTGGTAATATAACCACATCCATGCTTTCTGGCAAGTACATCTTCATTCATATCTTCTTGTACTTTTTGTGCTTCTTGATGTTAATCCATGTGTCGGATAAAGATGGCAGGGAAGCTTCTTGCTTTACTCAATGCAGATCTTCTAAAATCGATGATTACAAGGATATTCAACTACATTCTTCAAAATGATCATTGTAGAGCTCAACACGACAGTGGATCCGATCATGTCATTCTTTACAAATGTTCTTCTAAGAGCAAGTAGGAAATCATAGACTCAATCACTACTACGTGATTATGGAGGGCATGTTGAACAAATTGCAAGTTGAAGATGTATTTCTACTTCCTCAGTTTCTTCTCTCTTAATCAGAAGAAATTTATCATTTATCTGTGTTGTTGAAATCCAATGAGGAAAGAGAAACACTAACAACTCTAGTTGTTTGTCAACCATCACCCTTTCATCATCATACAATAAAGTAAAAGGGATATCATGTTTAAACTCTACTTTTGACATATTCACACAAAGTCTTCAGAACCAATTTAGTAGTTCCCTAATCCTGCACGCATCCGTAGTATCCAACTGATCTTCTTTAATGAGTCTTTCAACAGTCGATTCAAAACACGTATTTTTTGTAAACACCTTGACTAACTTACACCCTCACTCCACTTCATGAATCACTTCCGGCAACAAGGATTTTTCATCAGAGATTGTGCCTTAGTTGATACGTAATCATCTTTATTCTAAGTATTAGATAATTAATCATCTCGTTGCTTATGAATATCAAAAATTTCCTGATATAAAGAAAATTCCTATTATGAGATATTAAAGAATTCACATTCATAAAAAAGATTTCTATCATGGTGGCTTGAAGATGAGGGAAAACTATGTCCTTGGTGAGCAGGGTTTGAAGATTATTAACTTTGGGGGTTCTTTGAAGGTACTAGTTGATATGAAGCAAGACGAGTTGAAAAGGAACGACTTTTTGTCATCAAATACATGTTTGGATATTTTGGAGGTTTTTTGTAGGTACTAGATGATATGTGATTTGTTATTTGTTCATGCAGATAGATAAGAATGAAATAAGGATTTTTCATCTGAGATTATGTATTGTAGATATGTAATTATCTCTATTCTAAGTATTGGACAATTAGTCATCTCGTTTCGTATGAACATAAAAAATTTCCTAAGATAAAGAAAATTTGTATATATGTAATTATCTTTGTTCTAAGTATTGGACAATTAATAATCTCGTTTTATATGAACATAAAAATTTCATAATATATAGAAAAAGAAAATTTGTATTATGAGATATTGAAGAATTCAAACTTCCTATCAATGTTTTAGAAAAGTAACTTTACATTCGTAGACGGACTAGAGTACTTAAAAAAAGTACCAATTACAAAGTCATCTTCTTCTCAAAAGTGGAAAACAAAACTACAACCTTGGTTTCTGGCAAGTACATCTTCATTCATGTCTTTTGAATTGTACTTCTTCTGCTTCTTGATGTTCATGTGTGTGTCTTTATAAAGAGGACATGGAACATTGTCGCTCTCCTCAATGTAGATCTTGTGAAATTGATGATTGCAAGGATGTCCAACTACTTCTTGAAAACGATCATGGTAGAGCTCAACATGGCAATGAAGGCAATTCCCGACATTCTTTACAAATGTTCTCCTAAGAGCAAATAGGAAATCATAGACTCAATCACAACTATGTGATTATAGAGGATGTATTGAACGAATTGCAAGCAGAAGATGTGTTTCGACTTCCTCGATTTCTTTTCTCTTAATCAAAAGAAACCATTTATCATTTATCTGTGTTGTTGAAATCCAAAGGAGAATGAAAAACACTAACAACTCTAGTTGTTTGTCAACCATCACAACTCTCATAATCATACAACAGACTAAAAAAGATATCATGTTTAAACTCCTCATTTGACATCTTTACACAAAATTTTATATGCATCCCTAGTATCCAATTGATCTTCTTCAATGTGTCTTTCAACAGCCGATTGAAAACATATATTTTTTGTAAATAGTTTGACTAACTTCCACTCCATTTCTACTTCACGAATCAGTTTCGGAAACAATGATTTTTCATTAGAGATTGTTCCTTTGTAGATATGTAATCATCGTTGTTCTAAGTATTAGACAATTAATCATCTCATTTCTTATGAATATCGAACGTTCCACAAAAGTTATCAGAGTTCTTTTGAGTACATAAAAGGTGAATATCGAACATTCCACAAAAGTTATCAGAAATTTTTTGAGTACATAAAAGGTGAACACGAGAATAATAATTCCGTTATTGAGGTTCTTGGCGCTTGAGTACGCTTTTATAAAGTTAGCTTCGTAGTGATGAATAATAGTAAAGATAAGACATACAAGGGTGGTTTTTATTACAAGAAAGATGGTGAATCTTGCATGTTAAGTTTGTTAACGTGTGGATAAGGAAGAGACAGCTAGAAGTGCTTTTAAACATTCTTCAAGAATATCTGATGAGCAAACAACCTATTAAGAATGCAAGAGACAATCTTCATCCTTATGGGATAGAAACGATAAGGTGATTTTTTGAACTTTGTCAAGAGTTTTTGTTTTGTCATGTTTATGTTATCTAATTTATGTGTTTTGTATATATTGTAGTCAATTAATTAGTGTTGTAACAGGCATTCATGGCGAAGGATTCTTTCACGGTAGCTTCAAGAAGTAGAAAAATTATGTAATGGGCGAGAAGGATTTGAAGATTATTAACTTCGGTGGTTCAATGGAGGGAATTGATGTTACATATCAAGACAAGTCGAAAAATGATGATTTTCTTGACATCAAAAGAATGTTGGGACATTTGTTCAAGTCGTTGCTCGCACCCAAAACTCCATCGTCGAAGAAAAAAATAGTGAAATCATGCATGTTGAGTTTGTATATATTGTAGTCAATTGATTAATGTTGTGACTCGCGTTCATGAAATATTTTTTTTTTTATTACAGTAGCTTGTAGAAGAAAAAAAAATATGTGATGGGTAAGAAGGGTTTGAAGATTATTAACTTCGGTGGTTTATTGGAGGGAATAAATGTTACATATCAAGACAAATAGAAAAATGATGATCTTCTTGACATCAAAAGCATATTGGGACATTTGTTCGCGTTGTTGCTCACACCCAAAACTCTATCGTCAAAGAAAAAAGCAATGAATTTTGACCTTAGGAAAGAATGGATTGATGCTTATAGGTTTCTTAATTTTTTTTTAATTTTTACTATATTCATATTTGAAAGTGAGTTTGCTTTTTATTTTATGGATGCATGAATTTTTTGTCATAACTAATCTTCTTAGTATTATGCTATATGATTGATTTTGAAAGATGGATGAATTTTTTTTCTTCATGTTTTTAGTTATTCGAAGTTTGTTTCCAAATTGATTGGCCATCCATTCTTGAGGAGTCCAGAGCATAGGTTGGAGTGAATTGCAAGCAGAAGATGTGTTTCTACTTTCTCGGTTTCTTTTCTCTTAATCAGAAGAAACCATTTATCATTTATATGTGTTGTTGAAATTCAATGGGGAAAGAGAAACACTAATAACTCTAGTTGTTTGTCATCCATCACCCTCTTATAATCATACAATAGACTAAAAAGGATATCATGTTTAAACTCCTCATTTGACATATTCACACAAAATATTATATACATCCCTGACATCCAATTGATCTTCTTTAATGCGTCTTTCAACAGCCGATTAAAAACACATATTTTGTAAACAACGTGATTAACTACCCCTCCAACTCTACTTCACGAATCATTTCCGAAAACAAGGATTTCTCATTAGAGATTGTGCCTGTGTAGATATGTAATCATCTTTGTTCTAAGTATTCGACAATTAATAATCACATTTCTTATGAATATCGAATGTTCCACAAAAGCTAACCGAGTTTTTTTGTGTACATCAAAGGTGAACATGAGAATAATAATTCCGTTATTGAAGTTTTTGGTGCATGAGTATGCTTTTATAAATTTAACTTTGTAGTGATGAATAATAGTAAAGACAAGGCATACAAGGGTGGTTTTTATTACGAGAAAGATAGTGAATCATGCATGTTAAGTTTGTGAAGGTGGATAAGGAAGAGACTGCTAGAAGTGCTTTTAAATATTCTTCAAGAATATCTGATGAGGAGATTTTGTGCCCGTGGTTTTATGTGTTTTGTAAACAGAAGCCTTTTGATGGTTTACCTTGTAATAAAGAGTTGGTGAATGATGTTTGGACAATTTGTTATGACTACTATGACAAATCTTTATATGATTGGGTTAGAAGAGTGATGGGTGATAAGGGTTCTTCTTATACTAAAAGTAGCAAACAACCTATTAATAATGTAAGAGACTATCTTCATCCTTATTGGATAGAAACGATAAGGTAATTTTTTGAACTTTGGCAAGAGTTTTTATTTTGTTATGTTCTTGTTTTCTAATTTAAGTGTTTTGTATATATTGTAGTCAATTGATTAATGTTGTAACTTGCATTCATGGCGAAGGATTCTTTCACGGTACCTTGAAGAAGAAGAAAAATTATGTAATGGGCGAGAAGAGTTTGAAGATCATTAACTTCGATGGTTCATTGGAGGGAATTGATGTTACATATCAAGACAAGTCGAAAAATGATGATTTTCTTGACATCAAAAGCATGTTGGGACATTTGTTCAAGTCGTTGCTCGCACCCGAAACTCCATCGTCAAAGAAAAAGATGGTGAAATCATGCATGTTAAGTTTGTATATATTGTGGTCAATTGATGAATGTTGTGACTCGCATTCATGACAAAAGATTCTTTCACGGCAGCTTGAAGAAGGAAAAAGAAAATGTGATGGGCAAGAAGGGTTTGAAGATTATTAAGTTCGGTGGTTTATTGGAGGGAATAGATGTTACATATCAAGAGAAGTCGAAAAATGATGATTTTCTTGACATCAAAAGCATGTTGGGACATTTGTTCGAGTCGTTGCTCGCACCCAAAACTCTATCGTCAAAGAAAAAAACATTGAATTTTGGCCTTAAGAAAGAATGGATCGAGGAGTATAGGTTTCTTAAGTTTTTTGGACTATATTCATATTTGGAAGTGAGTTTACTTTTTTTTATTTTTTATGGATGCATGAATATCTTGTCATAACTAACCATATTAGTATTGTGCTATATGATTGATTTTGGAAGATGGATGATTTTTTTTCCTTCATGTTTTCAGTTATTCGAAGTTTGTTTCCAAATTGATTGGGCATCCATTCTTGAAGAGTCCAGAGCATAGGTTGGAGTGAATTGCAAGCAGAAGGTGTGTTTCTACTTCCTTGGTTTCTTTTCTCTTAATCAGGAGAAACCGTTTATCATTTATATGTGTTGTTGAAATCCAATGGAGAAAGAGAAACAATAACAACTCTAGTTGTTTGTCATCCATCACCCTCTTATAATCATACAATAGACTAAAAAGAATATTATATTTATACTCCTCATTTGACATATTCACACAAAATCTAATATGCATCCATGACATCCAATTGATTTTCTTTAATGCGTCTTTCAAACAACGTGATTAACTTCCCCTCCAACTCTATTTCACGAATCATTTCCATAAACAAGGATTTTTCATTAGAGATTTAGTTAAAATATTGCTTCATAAAAAATAAAAAAACTGCTACATTATTGTATATATTAAATCTACTCATATTATAGCATTTATAAAATCAAGTGCAATTTGTTGCATATATGTTTGTATGTTACAAGAGTTCCAAAAGCTAGTAATCCACAATATAACCTCTACTAGGGTCGTATAATTCACCAAGATAGACATGTTAGTGTAAGCCATAATCCTCCTTGATGCTAGCCTAGTCTAAGGATTTAAGCATGATTAACCCAAAAAAAATGTACGAGCCTTAACCAGATACAACTAATATAAAACCTAGGTTGCCCTCTCCTACATATGTGTAACATTAACTAATTATGTGTAACATTAACTAATTGAAGCCCTTAGGGTTATTTTCTTGCGGCGCTAACTTGAAGGAAGCCATAAGCTTCGCTTGCGGTGAGAAAACCCAAAGACTTTTTTGTGTGATCATTCAAGTGAGCTCCATCCTCTTCGATAAAGGTGAGCACTAGCCACGATCTCTCTTCGTATTTGTGAAATTCATTGCTAATTTACCGAATCAACTATAGACCCTTCATTGATTTAGAAACCCCTATATAAGTGTTACTTGCCTGAATTTTTCAAATATGGATTTACCATTTATATTCTTTGAAAATATGAAATATAAGGACAATGTGAATACGAGAATAATAATTCATTTATTAAGGTTTTTGGCGCCTGAGTATGCTTTTATAAATTTAACTTCGTAGTGAGGAATAATAGTAAAGACAGGGCATACAAAGGTGGTTTATACGCGTACAGTAACACGGGTTCATTCCGTAGGAATCCATTCATAGTTCTGCTTTGTTTGTGTCGAGGAGGCACTCCACAATCTCCAAAAGCTCTCTACTTCTAAACCCCAAAAAAACAACCTTCAAAAATTTAGCTTGATTCTTAAAAACCGTCCTTCCGCCAAGTTTTCGGTTTGTGGTCCTTCTTGGGTTTCTTCTGTTTGCCTTTTCCATGCTGCATGGGGGATATTTCTCGTATAAAGGAAGCCAATCCCTTGTTCCTGGCAGTTTTTTCCTGCTTCATGGAGGCTTTTCTCTTGTTGGCTTCTTTCTGCGAAACCCAATTCGATTATGATAAACTAAACTCAAGGGCTACTAAAAACACTTTGAGACATGCAAACAATTCTCCTGATTCCTGGTCATTAAATAAATAAAAAGATTTCATGTAAACACATTTTTCACCTTTGCCAACTGGCGAGTATGAAGCTCACTATGCGTCAACTCCCACATCAACAAATTCTCATCTAGAGTTGGTTTGGTTTCCTATTCATGCAGTGTGTCATCTTCTTGTTTTGGTGGGTTCACGCTAGCTGCACTATGCCTTTCTACGTGCTCATAATCCCTTTTTGTGGGTTCATAATCCCCACACTCCCTGAGGGTCATAATCATCATAAAATCATATTTCTAAGTGTTTTGACACATACAAAATGTAACAGAATCCAACACACAAATTAATATTGCTGATGAAAACACTAAATGTGAAAAAAGCTTACGGAGTGAAGCCGAAATTAATGAAGAACCAATCACGGCCCTCGATATCCGCACGAAGAACACTTGAATGTAAGGTCTGGATCATATGCCATCCTACTTCTCTAACAACAATTTGAAACGTGGCGATACAAAGATGTTGAACATTGCAATGTTCTTCGATACAGCCAGTCTTAACATGTAATAAGTCCTGGTTCCCCAAATGAATCAAATAGTCTGACTTGTACTCATAAAACGGCAATGGCGGATTTGCAATTTCCAGGCCGCGCAATGTCAACACATTGCTTAGTGAATATGCAACACCGCCATCCTCATCTTTGTCCATCCTCAAGGAGAATCCTATAATCTCGTTCTTCTCAAACACATGTAAGGCATAGATATATTCGCCTACAACTATGGCCCTCCCTCGGAAAGGAGCATAAGCAGAAGAGTCAACTTTCACTCGATTCCAATCCCCTCTACCCACGTGAAAAGCAGCAAGGCCGAAGTCTTTTTTTAGGTCCCAAAATGAATACAAAATAACTCCATAACATACAGCATAACCCATTACATTCGTAGGAAGGTCATTAGAAAATGGAAATGGAGGCAGTTGCTGCCAAGCCTTCTTAACAGGATCATACTTCTCAAAGGATGGATCTGGATCTGTAATTAAAGACGATGTAGCTTCAAGATAATAGAGTCCATCATATGCGGACACAACTGTTCCAGACCGCTTACGCTCTAAGGTAGGAGGTATTGATGAATCTAATTTCCTATCCTTCGTATCAAATACATACCCTCCAAATGACATATCGCGAGGTGTATCACCATCATGTGTAAGTAAATATATTTGAGACAGGTTGAAAATTCTTGCACTCCGAACCATACGACTAATCTTAGCTGTAGGTTTAAGTAGTGCGGGTACCTCTCCTCCGCTCATATCAACTTCTCCCCCATGTTTGAATTTTACTTCATATATGGCATGACGGCATTTTCCCTTAGTGAAACACACAATTAGAAACACAGATCTAAGCTCTTGATTTACAGTCATTGATGCATGGTCCGGATCCATGAGCAAGCTGGACAGAGAAAAGAGATCAACAGAACACGTCAAATTAATCTTTTCAAACATTGAGAAAGTTTAAAGCTACATCATCTACCTAGAGAGAATTAACGAATGAAGCAAGTTTAAAGCTACATCATCTACTTTAGTGAGCACATATATACATATATGTATAGATACAAACAAAACAGTAAAATTGCCAGTATCTATAAATAAACTTCACTAATTTCATACAAACTGTGAACGGGAGTGTAGAGTAATTGATACAGGATAATTACATACAAAGTTCAATTCACAGAATAAATAAATCATTAATGGAAATCACGGAAATCTAAGGGAAAATCACCAACAACGTTATCTGATATTAAAGGGGGTACATAAGCTCCCTCACGTGTGAAATCTATATACCAATTGATATTTATTAAGAATATGTAACACAGGTGAACTGAATGGTTGGTTGCAAAATCTTTGAAGAATTAAAGATGCAGCAATCATTGTCGTTTGAGAAACTAAACAAATAGAAAATTGATCGAAAATTTTGGAAAAATAAAACAAATAAAACAACAAGGCTACTGAAGAACATCAACAATTTTACTGAGAAACAAAAATTAATGAAATCCACTAAGCCGTGCACTGACCATGGGTGGTTGGGACTGCCGTCAATCACCGTCGTTTCGGATGGAGTGGGGCTAGTACTACTAGAGCGTATTAGGCGAAACTCCTCCATTGTTGATTTCTTCCAATCGACCAGAGATTTCTGGATCTCCGATAACTTCGACGGGAGAAAGGCATGGTCCTGAACATCTCGGCAAGGGGTGAGCTCAGCGGCGGCGGAAGGGGTGCTGCGAAGCTCCTCCAATTTTGAAAGTAGCAAATCGAATTGATCCCAGGAAAACATGGCTACCGTCTCTTGGCTTGAAGCCATCGGCAAGGCGTGGTCATGATACTGAACATCTCGACTAGGGTTGAGCACAAGGGCTGCGGAATGATTATATATGTTCCAATCAGCCATGATATCAGGTGATAAGGCCTTTGCCATTGAAACTGAAGGGAAAGCGAAATTTAGGGTTTCAGGAGGCAGCGTGTGGTTGGTTTGTTTTTGGACAGAGTTTGTGGTTTATTTACTCGTGGAAAATTCTAGGGTTTCAGGAGGCAGCGTGTGATAATTGTTGGATATAGTGGTATGTTTGAGTTAAAATTTTGTCCCGCATTAGAAGATTATAAAATATTCCGAATCCCTTTTGACCATAGGTATGGCTTGGCTTCAGAATACAAGAACGGTGCTTTCCTTCTTTTTGCACATGCATTCGCTCCCTCTCCTACTAAACTATTGCATTGTAAGACCGAAAAAAGAAAGTTAACCATGATATTATTATTATTATTATTACTTGCCAAATAAGTTTGTGATTCATACGCTACAAATAATTACTAATATTAGATTCCTTGAATATTTCAATTTAGTTGTTGAAATTGCTTAAATGATGGACTCGAACTCTACGGTCAATTTGGCTTTAATGTAACAATTTATGGTGGTAACGATGAGTTCCCAGTTTGGGGATTTTAAAAAAAAGCAGCTGAAATCAAAATATAATTTATTTGTTAAGATAAATTCATGACATGCCCCTAAACCCTAATTTATTTGTTAGTTTACTTGGTTCTCTAGTTTTCGAAAATCTAGTTGGAATTCTTTTCCAAATTTCTTAGTTTATCTGTTTTCCTAATTTCATGTAGTTTATGTGTTTTCCTAATTTCATGTAGTTTATGTGTTTTCATATAAATATGATTGATTGGATGCCCAATCTCATGCTATTAGTCTTTTATGTTTCTTCATATATTGTTTATAACTTTGTTGTAGATGGAAATCCAACAGAGTTTTTTTGAGTACATCAGAGGTGAACACGAGAATAATGATTCTGTTATTGAGGTTGTTGGCGCTCGAGTATGCTATTATAAGTTTAACTTCGTAGTGGGGAATAATACTAAAGACAAGGCATACAAGGGGGTTTTGTATTATGAGAAAGATGGTGAAATTACACATGTTAAATTTGTTAAAGTGGATAAGGAGGAGACTGCTAGAAGTGCTTTTAAATATTCTTCAAGGATATCTGATGAGGGGATTTTGCGCCCGTGGTTCTATGTGTTTTGTAAGCAGAAGTGTTTTAGGAGTTTACCTTATAATGAAGAGTTGGTGAAGGGTGTTTGGACCGTTTGTTATGACCACTATGACGAGTCTTTATATAATTGGGTTAAAAGAGTGGTGCGTGATACGGGTTCTTCCTATACTGAGAGTAGCAAAAGAATGCAAGAAACTGTCTTCATCCTTATTGGATAGAGACGATAAGGTAATTTTTTTAAACTTTGTCAAGAGTTTTTATTTTGTTATGTTTATGTTATCTAATTTATGTTTTTATTTTTTTATTTTTTTTGTAGTCAATTGATTAATGTTGTGGCTCGTGTTCATGGCAAAGGATTCTTTCACGGTAGCTTGAAGAAGAAGGAAAATTATGTAATGGGTGAAAAGTGTTTGAAGATTATTAATTTTGGTGGTTCATTGGAGGGGAAAAATCAAACATATCAAGATGAGTTGAAAAAGGATAATTTTGTTGACATCAAAATCATGTTGGGATATTTGTTTTGCGAGCACCCAAAACTCCATCGTCGAAGAAAAAAGCAACGAATTTTGACCTTAGCAAAGAATGGATCGAGGCTAATAGGTTTTTGAAGTTTTTTGACTATATTCATATTTGGAAGTAAGTTCACTTTTTTATTTTGATAAATGCATAAATTTTTTATTATGACTTATTGTTAATTATGCTATATGATGGATTTTGATGGATGGATGAATTGTTTTCATGTTTTTAGCTATGAAAAATTTGTCTCCAAATTGCTTGGCCATCCGTTTTTGAAGAGTCCCCAGGAAAGGTTGGAGTGGATTGACACGGTCAACAATGATAGGAAAGATCCTAGCACTCAATGGGATGTGCTGACTGTCTTGGGAAAAGTTGATTTTGTTGTATTTGCTTCTTGGAAAGGTGGTGGATTTAAAGAAGCTTTTATGAAGGAAGTTTTTGACTATAATCCTTCATCTTACAAGGATGATGTTGTTAGTCTGCTGCGATACCTGAGGAACTTGAATCATCACTTCAGGGATGTCAAAAAATGCAAACGTCCTACAGTTGAAGAGGCTGATCATGCAGTCCGAAGACATTTTGATAATTTCCTCGAAGTACTTTATGTGTGTTGGAGTTGTCGTTGATCAGCAATTCTAAAGAATGTTTTGTACGCATGCACTTTAAAATTGCCGTATGTAGTTTAATAAATTGTAAGAATGGTTTTGGATTTTAGGCACTTGACAAAAGGAAAGAGGGGGTTGAAATTGATGGTTTACTTGTGTTGTGGCTGTAATTTTCAGGTTCCAATTAAGGACCTTGAATTTTCTAAAAAAACCCGGTCTGATATTTTCTCTCTCGTCTTTAAAGTCAGGCCCATTGACGAGCTCCAGCTGCCGCGCTACACAAATTGAGGACGAAAGGACAAAATTATCACATATGCAATTACGTTTCTACCCTTTTCTATAAATTTCAACTAATATAAACAACAAATGTTAAAAAGGTCCTTTCAACAGCAAACGGTAGTTTGTCTATCATTCTTTATTGGCAAAGAAAACTGAAAAATGTTTTTCTCCTTTCTTTTTCTTTGCCAAAAATTCAAACAACTGAGTGGATATATAAGCATGTATCAGAAATATAAAAAAAAGTATTTTCTTATTATAAATATGGGGGCGGATCCTTGGCACTACGTTTTTTACACAAGTTTTGATACAATTTTTGGGCCATTAGATTACTCTACTTTCAATGGTTGAGATTAAATATTATATGGCAAGTAGTTTTAATTTTTTTAAATAGACAATCATTAATTTTATTTTCTCTCTCATAAAAATAAAAGGAAAATTTTCTCTCTCCGTCCTTTTTGCCTCTTTAATCTCAAATATTTATTAGAGTCTAATAAATAAAGAATCTCACCAAAAACTAAATACCCAAAACACAACCACATTCACAGGTCTCTCTCTCTCTCTCTCTCTCTCTCTCTCTCTCTATCTCACCAAAAACTAAATACCCAAAACACAACCACATTCACTGCTCTCTCTCTCTCTGTCTCTCTCTCTGTCTCTCTCTCTCTCTCCTCTTTAATCTCAAATATTTATTAAGGTCTAATAAGGACTCTTTTCAGTTTATCCTTCTTCATGCACAGCATATATGCAACCATGAATTCATCTTCAGTATAGTTCTTTTATGTCAAAGCAATTTCTCATATCTGAATACAATATTGCCTCATCAAAATGTTGGAGCGCACACAAGTTATTTCCTCCAACTCTCAGTGCATATCTTTGGTATGTTACCTTCATCTGAGATTTTTTTATCTTTGTTGTAGCTCTTCCTGCAGACAATTAAGATTGCTGAATATTTTTTTTATTTTTTTTTTATAAATGCGATGTTATGTGAAAGTTTATACGATGTTAGGATTGCTGAATTATTGGGCCATTAAGAATTCTTATGTTAAAAAATAATTCGTAGTGCCATTAACGATTGTCTTTTAACATAAGAATTTTTTTTAAAATCAGTATGAAAGTTTATTCCATTATATTTCATCTTCCATTAATATTTTGATGCAGAGATAATCATATTCTTCATTTTTATATATATCTTATTAACATATGTATAATATTTTTCTAAGTTGCATCGTTAAGAATGATTAATTAATATGTTCAATAGGTAGATGAGATAATTTAAGTGGAGAATGGTGAAACAAGTACTCCAAAAAAGAAAGTGACACAATTAAAAGCACCATATGCAGGGATGGTATTTGACACAATGGAAGAAGCAAGAAACTATTATGAAAAGTATGGCCGGCAAGAGGGATTCTGGATTAGAACTCGATCTTCCTCCAAGACAAGAAGGCGTTTAGATGAGGTAATGAGTAGACAATTGTTTGTGCACATGAAGGAAAATACATGCCCAAAAATACATCACAGAAGGCTTTAGAAGAGAATGATGGGAGATACATAAGTGAGATTGAGAATATGAAGAGAACGGGTAAAAATTGTTCTACGGTGAAATGTGGATGCAAAGCAAGTATGAGAATTAAGCTTGATAGATGGTCAAACAAATGGAAAGTTTCAAGTTTCCAAGACTCTCACAATCACAAGCCAGTTATACCGGAAAGAAGAATGAAAATGAAGTCAAATAGGGTTATGCCGAAAGCAGCTAAAATTTTGACTGAAACATTTCATGAAGAAAATTTGCCAATTGCAAAAGTTCCTTCAATCCTTGGTGGCCCGCATATTGGTTTTAACAATAGAGATTGTTATAACCACTTGAGAAATGTCCGGCATAGACAACTGGATGGAGGTGATGCACAGTCAGTCCTTACTTACTTTAGGAAGAAGCAAGCTGAGAATCCTCAATTTTTTTATGCCATTCAATGTGATGAAAACGGAAGGGCAACTAATTTCTTTTGGGTGGATGCTCAATCACGCATGGCGTACCACTATTTTGGAGATGTAGTCACATTTGACACAACCTATAGGACAAACAAGTATGATATGCCATTTGCACCATTCACAGGAGTAAACCACCATTTGCAATCAATACAATTTGGATGTGCACTTTTACAAGATGAGACAGAGGTGACATTTTTGTAGTTGTTTGAGACATGGCTTGAAACAATGGGAGGACGTCATCCAGTTTCCATCATTAGTGATCAAGACTTGGCAATGAAAGGAGCAATTGCCAAGATTTTTCCTAACACTCGCCATCGGTTATGCCTCTAGCATATTAAGAAGAAGTTTGCAGAAAAATTGTCACATGTGTACTTCAAGAAGTCCAAATTCAAAATTCAAATGAAGAAATGTATTCAGTCAACATACAACATAGAGGAATTTGAAGAAAAGTGGAAGGAATTGATGAAAGAATGTGAATTGGCTAATGATGACTGGTTGAATAGTTTATATGATATACATTCTTCTTGGGTTCCTATTTATAATCATAACATATTTTTTGCAGAAATGAACACTACTAGATGTAGTGAGGGTATTAATTCTTTTTTTGATGGATTCGTTACACCGACAACAAATCTTAGAGAGTTTGTTGTCAAATATGAGCAAGCACTAAAGAGGATCATGGATAGAGAAAGTGATGAAGATTTTGAATCAGAACATAGGTATCGCATTGTAAATGAAGGAGAATTCCTTTTGAAACATGCATCGAAGTTTTACACTAGAAATGTTTTCAACAAGTTTAAGGATGAATGGAGTAAAGTTACTCTCTTCAAAGTTGAAGAAATTTCATGTGACGACGAATATCATGCATACCTAGTGAAAACAAAACTTGGAGAGCATGAAGAGTTTGTGGTGAAGTTAAACTTGCAAACATACAAAGGTATGTGTGAATGCCAAAATTTTGAGTTTGTTGGAATACTTTGTCAACATTTGTTGAAAGTATTTGTTCGCCTTGATACAGATACACTACTAGACCATTTTATTCTTCCAAGATGGAGACAAGAAGCAAACAAATTTAGAATAATAGATTTTAAAAGTTTGGTGACAAATGATGGTAAAGAAGAATCAGAGGCTTTCCGACTTAGCCATATGTGTCATCGAGCAACAAAGTTGGCTTGCATTGCAGCATCTTCAAATGAGGCATACACAACTTCTATGGAAGCTATAAATGAATTGTCCAAGAAACTGTCAGACAATTTTACTCAGCATGCAACAATTCCTTCCTCAATAATAGGTGATCCAGGTAGTACTAATATTGATTCCTCTCAATTGTTGCTTTTGGACCCTAATATCTCACAAACTAAGGGTAGAAAGAAGGACAATATTAGTGGTTCAAAAAGGATAAAAAGTGGTATTGAGTTGGCTCAAAACAAGAAGAAAAGAAAGTGTGCATTATGCAAAAAGATAGCACAACATGACAAAAGAAATTGTCCATCAAATCTGAAAAGAAGAAAGAACGAATCAACAAATCTATGTAAGTTGGTTCACTTTGTTTTTTGTTTTTTTTGTTTTTTCATATTTCTAATAGTAAGGTCAAAAGCTTATCTTTAATTTGATTATTATGAATCTAAATATAGGCAATGAAGAGTCAGAAGACTTGTGGCAAGATATGGAGAGTGATGACCAAGAATATTGTTAATGGTGAGGTTTTTTAAAATTTTTTTTTAAAATTTTAAGTTGTGATCAAATTTCTTTTCTTTTACTTTAATTTATGCTCATTAGACAAATAAAATGTGTTTTTTTGTGCATCTTTGATGTTGTCTTGCATCAGGAATGGTCTATTATGTTCATCAATCAACTTCTCCCCCGTGTTTGAATTTCACTTCATATATGGCATGACGGCATTTGCCCTTAGTGAAACACACAATTAGAAACACAGATCTATCTTCCCCTTGATTTACAGTAATTGATGCATGGTCCCGATCCATAGGCAAGCTGGACAGAGAAAAGAGATAAATAGAACACGTCAAATTAATCTTTTCAAACACCAACCTACCTAGAGAGAATTAATGAATAAAGCAAGGTTAAAGCTACATCATCTACTTTAGTGAGCACATATATACGTATACATACGAATAAATACAAACAAAACAGTAAAAATCCCAGTATCTATAAATAAACTTCACTAATTTCGTACAAACTGCGAATGGGAGTGTAGAGTAATTGATACAGGATAATTACATATACAAAGTTCAATTCACAGAATAAATAAATCATCAATGGAAATCATGGAAATCTAAGGGAAAATCACCAACAACGTTATCTGATATTAGAGGAGGGTACGTAAGCTCCCTCACGGGTGAAATCTATAAACCCATTGACATTTATTAAGAATTTGTAACACAGGTGAACTGAAAACAACAATGCTACTGAAGAACATCAACAATTTTACTGAGAAACAAAAATTAATGAAATCCACTAAGCCATGCACAGACCTTGGGTGGTTGGGGACTGCCGTCAATCACCATCGTTTCGGATGGAGTGGGGCTAGTACTACTGGAGCGTATTAGGCGAAACTCCTCCATTGTTGATTTCTTCCAATCGACCAGAGATTTCTGGATCTCCGATAACTTCGACGGGAGAAAGGCATGGTCCTGAACATCTCGGCAAGGGATGAGCTCAGCAGTGGCGGAAGGGGTGTTGCAAAGCTCCTCCAATTTTGATATTAGCAAATCGAATTGATCCCAAGAAAACGTGGCTACCGTCTCTTGGCATAAAGCCGTCGGCAAGGCGTGGTCATGGCACTGAACATCTCGACTAGGGTTGAGCACAACGGCTGAGGAATGATTAGATATATTCCAATCAGCCATGATATCAGATGATAGGAACTTTGCTATTGGAATTGAGGGAAAAGGGAATTTAGGGTTTCGAGATGCAGCGGCAGAAGGGAGTTTGTGGTTGGTTTTGTTTTTGGTATGAAAGTTTTGAACTCGTGGAAAATTCTAGAGGCTACACAAAATAACTTCGATTTCTTACCTTTATTTAGGTCACATATACCCTTCGTAGTTTAGCAAAGCCCCTCGCTTTCAGCTCCCTCAAGACGTACTCTCGGAGAAAGAGAACACACCGCAGAGCTTCAAACGCTGTGCCGATTAATTGTCGCCGGGAAAATATTTAGATCAACGTCTCTGACGATCTAGGATTCCGGTGAGGACAATGAGGTCGCCTCATTGTGCCTCTACCGCATCATCAAGGCTTTTCTAATCGTCGTGCTCCTTCTCTACGGAGGTTTTCCACAATGAGGTCGTCCCCTCAACCCTCGCATCCATCGCTCCCATTCTCCTCGTCGCGAACGAGATCGACACAGAGCGTCCTCGCGTCTACGTCTCTCTCATCTACAAATCAATCAATAGCATTCAATTACTAATATATTAATTAATTGTTTTTCTCAAAATTTTGAGTTGATTAGTTAATTAATTCTTAATGACTGTCCGTTTGAATGAATGCAATGTGTTTGTGAAAATGTTGTTTTTATAGAAAGAGAAATCATAGAATAAAAAATGCATAATGATACACCAATTGGATCTCAGCTCCAGCGACCGTGGTATCAGGCAATTCAAGACCTTGCTGCTCCAACGACTGGAGGCGGTAACCTGGTTTCTCATGTGCCCCTACACCTAATTTGTCTTCTTTTTTCTGTTTTTTTTTTTCATATAATAAAAATAATACAAATCTCATTTTGATTTTGGGATTATTGGATCATACATTAATTTTTAATTATTGATTTATCACCTGTGGGTTGGTTTTATCGGACACGAAGATGATTCGATGAACGAGCAGAGAAATATACATGTATGTATATATTGAAATTGATGCCATGGATAAAACTCTAATGCTTGATATCTATGTCTGTGTTTGCGACGAGAGTGTCGGCTTGGTTGGATATACATGTGTTATGGTCTTGGAGTCGGTCTTTATCACATTTGTATTGCATTGTCAATTTCAATAGGTGTTACTTTTCTTTTCTCTTCCTTTTGAATGAAGGGATTGAAAATTGCATAGAATTTTAAAATAACGGAATAGATTCTATCATTTCAATTTTTGGCAATTGAATATTTTAATATTTAGATTTATGTTTTCCTCATTTAATAAATTATGTGCTTAAGTTGCTAAACAAGGGAATTGTCAATTTTTCTTCTTAAATTCTCGACTTTTAGTGGAATTATTTTTCCTTTTTTTTTTTTAATTTTTTAAGGACCTTTCCTATTGAGAGGGGCGATAGCATATTAAACTCACACACATTATACGGATACTAGGACTCGAACCCAAAACCTTACCTGAAGAAATAAATACTCCATACCACTGCACTAGCGGATCCTTGGCATTTCCTTTTATGTTGCCATGGTTGGCACATTATTTTTCATCCCATAACTATCTTTCTTATTTCCCTTCGTACATTGACTTTGACCACATGCATAGATATGCTAATCCTTTGAGGAGAGTTTCTTTTCTAGACGGGTAGTTAATATACAACACGCGTTCAAGGGGTTGGTAGAAACCAAAACCGGATAAGATCTGTGCAAACCTAGTCACGCCCGCAGATTAAAAGCCCATGATTTTTTCAAAAACACCCTTCTAGACCCTTCCTCTTCATCGATCAAAAAATGACCCAAAACCTAGTTCACTCACTCTTACATTTTTTTTAAGAAACTTTTTTGAACCATTGGATTAATATTCAACGGTGAATGACCACAATATCTCTTAAACTCCTGCAGTCTAAGAGATCGTAATTGTTTTACACATTACCAAAATGACATATATCGATCTGTAATGGCTTTACATTTTGATTTCTATGGAGATGATGTTGAAGGTTTTTGGGTGTCTCAAGATAAAGACAAAGATGAAGCAGAAAATAGTGCTTCCTCGTTAGGGTATAACATGGAGTTCTCAAAAATGGAATTGATGATTTGCCAGAAATATATGTTACGATCACTCCTATTAATTTTTCTGGTCTTTTTTTTACTACTTATTTTTAACAATGCAAATAACAGTTCTTAGGACTCTAGTATTACACTTGACTTTCATTTTAATTAATTACAATTTTTATATTTTTGGAATTTTGTTGCAAAGTAGAGTTATAAATAATTTCATACGTGCACATCCATATTTTTTTAGAGAAAATTTTCAGACATTTTTTATGTCCTTCAAGAATCACCCATACAAAAAATTAGGGTTAATTTTGATTTAGTATCATGAACTCTTACCCTTAAGGCATGTTTATCTTTTCACTCTCAATTTTAGCGATTACATATCCTAAGCTTTTTAATTTTGCAATCTGGTTTTGGGGTTAACTTTGACATCAAAATTTTGGTTAATTGCCTTTCATGGCATGCATGGTTCTCACCTATTCGCTTATTTCGATGTCAGTTGAAGAGTATTTTAGGATAATTGGTGTCTTCCAGCTCATGAAGAACACATTACACGCATTAATACCAAACTATTTTTTAACAAAATACCCAACTACCCTTCAATTGAAATTAAAAGAAGTGAATAAGTGGGACCCAGGCTTGTCACATAAGCAATTAACGGAATTTTTAAAGATAAAGTTAACACCGAAACCAAATTGCACAAAATTGAAAAGATTAGGGTATGTAATCCTTAAAATTTAGAGAGCATGGCAAAATGTGCTTTAAAGATAAAAGTTCAAGATACTAAATTGAAATTAACCCCAAAAAATTAACAAAACCGAAAATTGTTTCATTTTTAGTGGATGAACTTTGTTCGTCTGGACAATTTCAAGTGATCCAACAGTGTGATGATGTGGACGGTAAAAAAACTGTCATTATGTATTGAGCAATAACCTTGTATTCCTACGATTTGTTAGAGGCTGTTACAATTATAAGATTGATATGAGGTGTTTTTGTTTAGGTTTGGGATGTGGTGGACTAGAGTCCGTGGCCTTTTTTAAGAGGTGAACCACTGACGATTTTTGGTGTTTCGTTGTCTCTTCTTGTGTACATTCAATGTTGGGTGAGTGAGAAGTATAAGTAAATTTGAATTTCTCTTTCTACAAAAGCGAGAGGAGAAAATCCAATGTGTGAAATCTCTCTTGATTAGTTACAAAGAATGCCAAAAACACAAAGCCAACTATCGATTTGCACACATAATCTGTTCTTTTCGATACATAAAATTGCACAGTTTATTTTGAAGAACAAAAAAATCTAGAATTAAATCTACCGTGCAACCAAGAAAATCCACAGATGCATTTCTCTAGGAAAGAGATCCAAGAAAAGAGCAGAGTTTACCTAAACAAAATGGCTTCATCAAGATCTTTCATGTTAGATTCTCTTTACTTGTTATTTTGCCATAAAATAAGTTCCATAGTGTTTCTATTTCTCTTAGGATGGATTAATTACTTACCGAAGCGTATTAATGTTATTTGTAGTTCCAATGTTTCAATGCATATTACTACTTGCAAGTGACGTAAATAATATTTGTTCTCCGACATCTTTTTTCTCGCATATAAATAATGAAAGCTTTCATGTAAGGTGGCATGCAATTTCTCATAAATATTATATAGACTGAATTGTTTTTCACCATGCAATGCAGCAGAATAATAGATTTATTCTGCAGAAAAAGATCGAGCTACTAACTAGGCTGCGGTGGGAGAGCAACGATGAAGGCAAATGAAGTCTCCCTTGCCTCCGCATCATCAAATGATGTCGTGCATCAATGGAGCTTGGTGTGGTGGAAATCTCCGGAAATGGAAAGGTTCTTCTTTCTAAGGTTTGTAGAGTCGTTGCAAATTTCGGGACGCAACATTTTTCCCATGGATGGCGTTCACATCTGGTGGTATTGGACATTCTGACACACACAAAAACAACATACATACCTTATTTATTTCAGTCATCTTTGACATTGGTTGGGCTTGAATTCATCATGGGCCAAATTGTAGTTTCATGAGTTTTTTAATTGATTGGACCTGACGTGGTTTAAATTTCTTTAAGGTTGGCTGAATACCTTTCATGAGTTTTGACCCAATGAGTTGAAACATAAGAGCAACTCCACCAGTTGCCCCTTGCCATGGCAAGATTAGCCCTAGGGCAGCCACTATTCACGTGAATAGTGGCTGCCCTAGTGCCCTCCAACAAAATGTGTTTCCAGCAGTTAGGGGCTTGCCATGGCAATTACTATTCATTTTTTTGTTTTTTTCACAATTTTGTTTACTTAAATAATTAATTTGGATAATATTTTCGGATAAGATTTTTGGGTTCCTCCGTGTCAATACTATTCATATCGGATAAGATTTTCGGTTTCAAATTTCAGATAAATTTCAGATAAATTTCAAATTTCAGATACATTTCAAAATTCAAATTTCAGATAAATTCAAAATGTCAAATTTCAGATACATTTCGGAATTCAAATTTTAGATAAATTTGAAATTTGAAATTTCATTTTAATTTCAAATTTCAGATAAGATTTTCACCCTCTAAGATTGCGCCGCGTGTCATATCTATATGTGTACATTTTTCTATAAAATCAGAGGTTCAGCTCATACCTCCCACACCAATTCTTCTCTACATTTCCATTTCTCAAATTTTAGATTTCATTCTCCATTCTCAATGGCAGACATGGAAGAGATTTTGGAGAGGCAAGAGAGAGAAACTAGAGAGAGAATGCGTAGACGAGCTGCAAGCAAAAGGGCGCAGAGAGAACTAGATGAGCAACTTGGCATAGCAGTTGCTTTGCTGGAGGAAGAAAACCAGGGTTGCCGTAGTTCACGAGAAGGCCGTCGCCCAAATGTGGACAGACATAGACATTCTCGGGGTAAGAATCTTATGGAAGATTATTTTATCCCACAATCTCTGTACTCTGATGTTCATTTTCGAGGGAGATATAGAATGCAACCTCATTTGTTCAAAAAAAATCATGCATGATATTTGCAATTATGATGAATATTTTGTTCAAAAGAGAAATTGTGTTGGAAATTTGGGACTTCTTCCAGAGCAGAAGTTCACAGCTGTGATACGAATGTTGGCGTATGGGTCATCTGCTGATCAGGTGGATGAGATTGCTTGGATGGGGAAGTCCACTGTTTTGGAGAGCTTGGTGCGATTTTGTGATGCAGTGGAAACTCTGTACACCAGAGACTACCTCCGCAGACCTAAGCCCAGGGACCTGCAAAGGCTTCTCCAAAAAGCTGAGTCTCGAGGATTCCCTGGCATGATTGGTAGCATTGACTGCATGCACCGGCAGTGGAAAAATTGTCCAACAGCTTGGCAAGGGGACTACGGAAACAGAAAAGGGCAGAAAAGTATCATCCTGGAAGCAGTTGCTGGTTTTGATACATGGGTTTGGCACGCCTTCTTCGGAGTTGCCGGATCTCAAAACGATTTGAATGTCCTAGGTCAATCCCGGTGTTCAATGATGTTTTGAGAGGTGAAGCCCCAAATATCACATATGAAATTAACAATACCATCTACCAGACCAGGTATTATCTAGCTGATGGCATATACCCGAGGTGGACAACATTTGTGAAAACAATTCCACATCCCCGATCCCATAAGCAAAAATTTTTTGCTCGCTATCAAGAGGGGGACAGAAAAGATGTTGAGAGGTGTTTTGGTATCCTCCAAGCTAGGTGGGCTATTATCAGGGGCGCGGCACGTCTATTTGACGGGGAGGTGCTTAGGAGTATAATGATGACTTGTATCATCCTCCACAACATGATTGTGGAAGATGAATATGATTACGATGCTGATGACGTGTATGAACCAAATCCCATGGACACGGCCCTAACACGAATTTATGAAAAACCAGTGGGGCCAAATGGAGAAGCAATGCAGCATGAACCGTTGGTTAGAGGCGGTAGTTTCATGCCCCGTATGATTGATCGCTACACGGAGATGCAATCGTCCTATATTCATGAACACCGTCAAGTTGACTTGATGGAGCATTTATGGGCGGTGAAAGGCAATGAAGGAAATGAAGGTGAATAAAGTGAAGTGAAGAAGTTGTTTTTATTTTATTATGCTTTGGTTGTGGGTTGTTTATTTTTTATGCTTTGGTTGTGGTTTGTTTTATTTTATTATGCTTTGGTTGTGGGTTGTTTTTTTTTATGCTTTGGTTGTGGTTTGTTTTATTTTTTATGCTTTGGTTGTGGTTTGTTTTATTTTTTATGCTTTGGTTGTGGTTTGTTTTTTATGTATGGAATGTTTTGAATAAAAAGGATTTTTGTTGAATATTTTCTTTATTGACTAAAAGAAAAGCAATACAACTAATAAAATAAAATACATGAATTAAACAAAACAAAAAATACAATGAAATCAAAGGTACATGAATTAAACAAAAAAAAAATACAATGAAATCAAAGGCAAGTAAACTAAGACATTAAAGGCAAACAAACTATTTTAATGGTTTCCATCATTTAACCAATCGGTGTTGCTAGGTCCATCGTCACGAAAAAGTCTTCGTCTCATAACATCCCTTCGTTCTAGCTTCCAAAATTGTTTTGTTTCGGGAGACATATGGCTTGTATCCATGGCCATGGTTTCCCGATCTTTTTTTTCAATGTTTTGTTCGCGTGCATACTCCCTTTCTTTGCGTGCATACTCCCTTTCTTTTGCATATTCTGCTTGAACTGCCATATCGTGCTCTTGTTGTTTCAAGTCCATTTCAATTCTCATGGCTTGGTGCTTTGAAAGTTCCTCCAAAAATTGAGATGCATTCTTGCTAGAATTACTCCCTCTCTTCGCCTTCGCCGCCTTCCTCCCAATAGGCCTTGGAATATTTTCAATGGGTGAGTCGGTACTCATCGGAGAATCCATAGGTGAATCCGATGCCGGCGTCTCATGAAGTGGAGTCTCGTTCAAGACTACCGTCGGACCGGTTGGAATAATTTGGAATCTCTTACAAGTCTTCACCACCTCCCAACAATGGGTATGGTTGAAACTTTTTTTCCCTTGGCCGGTAGCACCAAACCACATTTGTGCTTGTATAATCTATAAAAAAAAAATGAAATGGAAATACAAGAGAATTTTTAAAATATTGGCAATGCAACATGTACAAAAAAAAACTAATGGAAATTAAAGAAATAATAAAAAAAATGCAACATGTATTAACAAAAAATAGAGACATATTAACAAAATATATAAATTGCAAGAAACATTTAAATAAAAATTAATATGACATAGAAATTAATAGAAGAAAAATGACAAATAATTTACCTCATTGCTAAGATTTTCTCCGCTTAGTTGGTTGTCAATCGCTTTTGCTAAAGCATTTCTCCATTTCCCCAACTCTTTATTAAGAACTTTCCACCTACTGGATAATGCCATTTCTGTACGTGTAGAACCAATTGCCCTTTCACAAAATGCTTGATGAATTTTTTTTCCACATATGAGAAAATTTAATCTCATTGCCCGTTACTGGACAATGACTAACTTGGACCCAAGCCTCACACAAGCTAACATCTTCCATCATGCTCCATGCCCCTCCATTTTCATTAGAAGAACCCATAATATGCTAGAAAAAAAATTACAACTTCAAAGTGAAAAAATATTGAATAGAAAGTGAAAAAAATTTGAGGAGAAAGTGAATAATAGTAGAAGGAGAAGAAAATATATGAGGATTACACAGTTGCCCGGGCTGGACTTTTGCTGCTGGAATCGTTTTTTGCCCCAAACCCCACCCAGCCCGAGTCCAAAACCTGCTGCTGGACTTGCTCTAATAGGAATGAAACTTTATTCCAAGTATCAAAATAGTCAATGTTAGTCAGCGTGGTTTGCTTGGATTTGACCCAGATTCTTGGTTTTTCTGAACAGGAAATAAGCCAGGTTTTGTAAATTTGCATTCCACGATATCCAAGCTGCCAAGGTGTGTTCACTCCTATCAAGTTAGGTCAAGACCCTTTGTGTAAAGAAAGCTCAAAGTTAGGATCATGGGCTGATTCCTTCAAAAAGATTTCAATATATATATTATTTCATTCAAGTCAAATAAAAGAATTTATATGGAGTAACTACCACACTCGAATTCATCATGCCTTGGCTTGATTAGAATTCAAGTTTCTTGAGTAATTGAAAAATCTATCCTTTTTTCATATTTATTTCCTGTGCTTACTTCCTCTCTTCATTTGTAAATATATGATATCAAAGGATTAACAGAGAAAAATCTTTCATTTTATGTTTCATTACAGTATTGTTTCATTTTTCTACATTCTGGTAATTTTATTTATATTGATTTTTTTTTCTTTTCAAAATACGATATTCTAAAGGGAGTTAATTTTCTCACTCATCTTTTGTCCACTTACACTCTCTTTATTAGAAATTGTATGTTTCCGCTCCTCTTTTGTCTACTTACACTCCATTTTTTGTTATAGTAAAAAGTAATTTTTTTTTTTTTTTTAAACAAAAGAGAGTGTAAGTAAACAAAAGAGGAGTGGGAAAATCACTACTCTATTCTAAACTAATGTAATGTACGTGAGGAGGATCAAACTCAAATGTGTAAGGACAAAAACATTGTTTTAACCAACTAACCTAATTCACGTAAGCATTTCTTTCATATATATACTAAAGGGTCCATCTTAACATGAATTTGGGGCCGTCATTGCATGAATGTATTAAATCATTGACCGCAAATATAAAAATCAACTACCCACTAATCTCTTAGATACCTCTTTCAATGTTAGAAAATGTCCCAAATTCAAATCATTTCACGTGTTATGTGTATATATGTAACATTTTTCGTATTATTGCATACCTAAATCATAGAGAGGGAAAAGAAACGGCAGAATGGTGTGGTTGAGTCAACTGAATCAAAAATTAAAAACACATTAATGCATGCAATAATTAAGTGTTAATTTATGTAGTTTTGACATGATTCTATAATGCAACCACTTCATGCTAACATCTACCTGTCGCACTTTTCCACTTTGTGATTAATTATAGGACTGGAGGAAAAAGATATCAACGACTTCTCTTCCCTTTTTATTAAAAGGAAAAGCAAGACGGAAAGAAATATCTTACTTGAGAATTCTAAGTTCGACTTCCTAAACGAAACCACATTTGCCACTCTATATATAAAAACCCAACCCATCAACAGTTCAATCACAAAAGCTTCTCCACATCTCTTCCATTAAGTCCAATTTAAACAGTCCTTTTTCTGAGCCAAAATGAAGAGCACTAGCGGTGATTCAACCACAATTAACATTCCAGAGTCAAGAAATAAGACGGTTGCTAAAGGAGAAACGCCATACGTAAGGATACAAGCAGCTCATCCCATGCATGATCAAAAGGGAGGATGGAAGAAGGGCATTTCCATTTTTGACTTCATTCTCAGGCTTGGCGCTACTGCGGCTGCTCTAGGCGCTGCCATTGCCATGGGGTCTAGCGAGCAAACTCTTCCTTTCTTCACACAGTTCTTCCAATTCCAGGCTAGTTATGACGACTTGCCTACTTTCATGTACGTCCCTCACTCTTAAATATCTTTCTATTACAAACTATATTTACGTATCACATTGTGAACAACACTTCTGTTAGCAATATGGTCTGAAATAACGTGTGGTTTCATAAAATCCAAATTTGATCAATTTAACTCATATTTATGTATCCCCAACTTTCTTACACTATTTGTGCATGTACTATAATATAGAACACATTAAACACTCTGAAATTTGGATATGTAAATGCAGGTTTTTCGTCATAGGAATGGGGATAGTGGGCGCCTACCTAGTCCTGTCCCTACCCTTCTCCATTGTAACCATTGTTCGTCCCCATGCAGTTGCTCCAAGGCTTCTCTTGCTTATTTTTGACACTGTAAGCTACCTCATTTCTTACACATTAGTCCCTAACCCTAAGTGTACGTACTTTTGTTTGGACATTCCTTAAGAGAGAGAGAGAGAGAGAGAGAGATATATATATATATATATATATATATATATATATATATGTTGACATGGAAATTCGTTGATTTATGTGATAGCTGGCGCTTACGTTGAACACTTCTTGTGCTGCTTCTGCGGCTGCCATAGTTTACTTGGCTCACAATGGCAATTCAGATGCAAATTGGCTTGCTATCTGCCAACAATTTGGTGATTTCTGCCAGCAATCCAGCGGGGCTGTGGTTTCAGCCTTCGTCGCAGTTGTTATCTTTGTAATCTTGATTCTGATGTCTGCTTCTGCACTCCGAAAAGTTTAACTTCAATGGGGTCGCATGTTTAAATCTGTAATATTGATGTTGTTTTTGGCTATGATCTTGTTGCCTTTCTTCAAATTGTGGAGTTATTTTGCGGAAGAGGATCAATCGATTATATGACGGTCCATTACTTTAATGAAAAGCCCTTTTCAGGTGTAATGGGATTGTAGTAATTTTAAAATGTAATAGAAATTGTATAAATATACATACAACTTAATAAACTCCAATATCCTAAGAATCATTAGCCTAAATCCTTAAGAATTAGGATAAATAATTGAGTTTAATCAACTTTAGGGAGTTTTCTTAAGATGGGAGGTTCCCGGTTGTCAATGTTAACTAAATCGTGTTTTGTTTTTTGTTTTTTTTCTGTGCAGTTGAAAACAGTTTTAAATTTTCACTTCCGAAACTAATTAAGATCTAACATTGCTTTGCTAAGATATATCACTCCATCAGACGCCATTAGGGTTAGACATATCTTACAGTGAAGTTCGTATATTGACCTAGCAATCCAATAGATCTAGACAAACACATAAACCTGACCTTGTGATTGTTTCTAAGATCGTTGTAGCTTCTTGGGATTGAACATCTACAAATCTTCTTATGTAGAATAAAATAAGTTGAAACCATTAAATGATGATGTGGCACTTATATGGAACTCATTTTTTTAGGCGAATTCGAAAAAAATTATATATATATATATATATATATATATATATATATATATATATAACATTCAAATTTCAATATTGAAATATAAAACATGAAAACCCACAACCACCTCCTTCCTCTCTCTTTATGTCTCTACAGCCCTCCACCCTCATCCCCAACAATGCCAAGCACCTCAACCTAACCCGCCACAACCACCAAGAGCAAGCCCACCCTTGAGCCCGACACCATTATAATGTACAATGAAAATCCTATATCGATAAGGGGTCGTTTGGTACGACGAACTGTTATAGATGGGACTAAATCTTGGGACTGTCGTGAATTGGCTTGGCTTGGTCTAAGCTGGATTAAGTACTGACCTACATTTGGTGCTACTTCGGATTGAAAAGTTGGATAACGAAAATAATACTATCCCGTGTTTGATTTATGCTCAGGCTGGGACAAAATTTTTAAATTTTTCTTTGAAATGATAATATTTTAATTATCAACTATTTTTATTATAATTCCAAGGCCAAAAATTGGTATTAATTTTTCCAAAACTTGCCTATATTTTAAGAACACTTCCCTTATGCAAATTGCCAAATCGTCACTAAGTAATTGCAAACACAACATGCAATTGCAATCACAATTTGCAAAAACAAAATGTATGTTTGTCAATTGCCGAACCATTAGCCACAAGACCTCTACCCTTTTATTCTTCCTTTCTTTGTTCATGGTGAGACAAGATCCAAACCATCCCAACATCATATCAAGCAAAAGTCATATAATATTTATAGATGCAAACGTTAGATATTTTATATATATATGCAAAAGTCATCCACATGGCTTGAAACTACAAATTCAAGTTCACATATCACTTTCCACAAGCTCACAGACTAACAATAATAACAATAATCAACCAAAAACCCACATATAAAAATAAACATCCATAATTCCAAACTGAGATTAATAAAGCAGAAAAAACAAAAGCAATAATAGCAGCTACTTGTGGTGTTTCCAATTTATCGGATCTTGCCTTCTTCAAGCATATTTCATTGAGCAATTGCTCAACAAAGGTTTTGCTCCTGGACACAGGTGGCATGGTGGGGAGCCACCCAGGGGCGGAGCTATAGCTAGGCCTGCCATGGCCATGGCCCCCCCACTTAATTATTAATCTCTTGTAATACATTATAAAATATATGATATAGCAATACAATTATTGCAATTAGATTAGTGATGGCCCTCCCAGTTGAAGATGAAAAACCTAGTAGAAGTGATTTTGAAATTTTGGCCCCTCCATACTAAGAATCCTAGCTCCGCCACTGGAGCCACGTATACCTCCACCCCGATCCGATGGCAGCGGTCGTGCACATCAAGGAAGGACCAATCAGTTCAACCAAACTAGAAATCGACAACAATTCACCGATAACTACATCCAGGGCTCAAAACCACCAACTCACCACCTTCAGTCCATGGCGCCTCACCTCTCCCTTGACCAATGTAAGCAAATAATGGATGTCGTTGGTAAGGAGAATGTTAATCCAACACAAGCAAATTTTGCATATCTGAATTCTTCTTCTTACTTTAGTTTTCATGCCAAAACATATTTTCCGGATGTCTGGATCATAGATAGTGGCGCTACTGATCATATTACACACTCTCCTAATCTTTTTACCACTTTGTCACACACTTCTCTTCCATCAGTTGGGTTGCCCACAGGGGACAAAGCACAAATAACTTCAATAGACACTATACAATTTGATGATCTTTTTCGCATTATTGATGTTCTATGTGTTCCTTCCTTTAATGTCAATCTTCTGTTCCTACCACGTCTTACTCAGTCTCTTCATTGTTTTGTTCGTTTTTTTTCCTACCTTTTGTTACATACAGGACTTGCGCACGCAGAAGATGATTGGATTGGGCAAGAGGCATGGGAACTTGTATTACTTCGATCCGCACCACCTCGCTTCGCATCTTCACTCTTCTTCCACCTACCATGCGACTGTTCAAAATAATGTGTGGCACCTCCGATTGAGACATCCTTCCAATGCCAAACTTCATTTATTATCCAAGCAATTTCTAATATTTCCCTTCCTAAGCATATTCTCAGGCTCGCACTTGGACCGGTTCAATACTGGGTTGGGATTGCGACATCTCCCAGCCCATTGTGTGAAGTCAGACAACGATTAATGTGCCGGTTTACTATATGTGAGCATTTGTTGTATCTCGACCTGTTATGTGACTTCTGATAAGGGGCTGCTAGAATGAGGGCCTGCCATTGCTCCCCGTTGACCATTTTGGGGTTCTGACAAGGGTGGAACACGATGCTAGATTTTTACAAAACGTTGGGCTAGGCTTTAGTACGGTATTGGGCTATTGACATGCTATTTCCAGTATTCAATGGGTTTTCGTCAAGCTACTGGAAATAGTCTATTTGTTTTATTTTTGGGCAGCAGACTAGATATTCTCCTAAGGCATTGGATTAATTTTCTTCCTCTCTCATACTAACCCATGTGTTTGGGCCTGAAGAACAAGCTTGAGTTTTAATGCTCCCAAGTGGCATTAAAACTTTCGTTCCTCGAACCCTCAATGGGCCTTGTGATTGCTTGTTCCCGTCTATACCACAACCTTCTCAGCAAGCCCCGGGTAATAAAGTGGCTTGGGCCCACTTAAGCTTGTAGAACAACTTGGTATTAGAATAGGGGTTCTTTATATGGCATCGCGTGTTTATTTAACATGCTTGTGTTTGAATTTTATTGTGCCATAATAAGCCATGGTCGGGCCAAGTAGCATCAGATAAGTTGGTGAGCGTGAATTTATAAAGTTGGTGCATGTTTGCCTGGCTTGGCGCATGGCCCACGGCTTATGTGGGTGCATCCTCCAATTTCTCTTACGTCCCGATCGAGCCTCTTTTGTGATTAATTACTTATGCTGGGCTAAGAATTAACCTAGGCCTAGCCCTTGGATTTTTGGGCCTTAACAGAAGGTAATGCAGTTCTCTGTTTTCTAACATCTACATGGAGTTGGAGAATATATCAAATCTATAGCAATTCATAAAAGATAAGACAAGAGAATATATGTAAGCTTACTGAGTTACTCTCCCGTTGAAAGGCTAAAACCTGAAGGGATGTTCTTATCTGCAACTCCAAGGGAAGAATAGTTAATAATAATAAAAAGTACATGTACCCATTAGCGACAAGAAGACAAACACCAAATGCAATCTATCTGGATAGCGTGTACTAAACAATTTCATCTGAGAGGGAATTCAGCCAAATGCGGGTTTGCGTGTCAATGAAAATTAATCTTTAACTGTGCTGCAATTACCTGCAAATGTTTCAAAACACAACTTAACTCTCAGATCTACTAGGCAGTCTAGCCTATCATTTAGTGTCAGAAACATGACCAAAAAATTACATACTTATGCCACGCGCAGCTTGGAATAGCTCTCCGAGGGCAGCCAGAGTAACCTGCGGCAAAGATGAAATTTAGTAAAGATAATCTAGATTTAATAACAAATGTGAAGGACGTTTTTTAATTTTAGCTGATAATCCAAACGATAAAACCAAGAAATTTCTGCAATTAATTCTTGATTCACATATATAAGGATGAAATTTGGTGGCTGGAACACTTAGGAGGTTGTTCACTTACTCTTCTAATCTTCTTTCATCGGTAATAAGACCCTACTCTTCTAATCTTCTTTTATTTGTTCACGTGCCCCGACATAAATAACACCATATACTGAAGTTATTACAGTCTACTTTACCAATTTCCTACCAATTTGAAAGATTCCAAAACCATACATTGTCAGATATACGTATGCAATATGGGACTTATTTATCTACGAATATTACCTATATTTAATTTTTGTTATCTATGTGTATGTTTGTATGCGTGTGTGTCTGTATGTACATGCATGAATGCATACATTTTATAGTTTATTGCAACTCTAAACTTGAGAAGAATCCAGGAAGATCAACCTGATTGACTAAGATTCTGGCTAATAAAGCGTTTTGACTCGTAGTTGGGTTTTTATTGATGTCTCTTTTCATAATCTCACGTACCCTGACAACATATATACAGAGAAGATAAGGCTGAGTGAGAGGAGCTCGCAGAAGAAAAGACTAATAAACAGATCAAGAACGAAGCAGTTATTCTCTCTCTCTCTCTCTCTCTCTCTCTCTCTCTCTCTTAAATACTACTTCATGGTAGAATTCTATTCTAAAGAATTAGAATGAATGATTGAAGTAAGGAAGGTTGATACTCATAGGAGCAGCTACGGATATGCAACCAAAAAATATTTTAAACCACCAAAATATAAGATAGAAAAGTAAGAGAATAATGTGACTCATCCCCCATTGGCCAATGATATTACAACACCACTTGTTACTAGCATGCAAGGTGGCATGGCAATGATGATTTGATTAAAATCAATTCCAAGTCTCTACACATGGAAAACAAGAATGGTATCATCTTTCAACTAAAGGAACAATCTCATACTAGGCTTAAGATTTAGGGCTTCTTAGATCTCGGTCCAAAACGATTAGCTGTCATTGGATTTAGTCCTCGCGTTTTTTGTTTTAGATGCATGTCCTTTGACATTTATTACTCTCTTTTTTGTCGATTTTACCCTTTAAGGTTAATAAGGAAAACACATTGAAAATCTAAATTTAATGCATTATTTCCTTGTAATTGAATTCCATAATTCAACTTTTGAATTCTTTCCTTGATAATATTCCTAATATTGATAAAATACAATTTAATCAATAAAAAGTAAAGACCAACATATTATACCAATCGATTGTACAAGCACCCATTAAATTATGTACCTGACATATAGGTAAATAATATTATTATTAGCAACGAAAAATACTTAGTGATAAATCATGTTACCTATAAGTTAGGAACATAAACCTATAAGACAGATACAAATATAGACAAAATAAAATTGTATGTTACATATAAAAAAAAGGTTCATAAAATACTATTACCCATTGTTGAAAATATGAAAAAACATATATATGTATACCTATGCAATAGGCAATATGACATAAATGACTATTACCCGATTCAAGTCATAAGGGTCAACATTGGAACAACAAATGATTTTAAAATATAAAAATATAAAAAATTACAGCATAAAATATTTAAAAAAAATCTAATTCTATGCTACATAAAAGTCAAAGAACTTGAATCAAAGTCAATAAATTCAAGGATTAAATCCGATTCCTCAATAGAAATTTGGATCCATATCAACTTTTAATAACATATAAGTCTTCACAATAAATATTAAATAAGAAAATTTTATATTAATAAATAATTAATATGTTGTATGAATATTTCTTTAAAATAATAATTTATATATATATATATTAAAAAAAACAAAAAAAACAAAAAAAAAACAGGTTCTCACAAACCTCAACTTCCTTCATTTAGAAAGACTTATTTCCACTTTTTCTTTTTAATAACACAAATAGTGCAACCATTTTTTTGGTCCATCTGCATATCTAATTCGAGGTTTTGTGTAAGGGAGGGGACTTTGGTTAGTCAGGGGTGGTGTTTTGGGTCACGGAGAGAGAGAGAGAGAGAGAGAGAGAGATGGTGATGGCGTCTGGGATGGGGATGTGGTGGCGACTGGTGGAAAGGCTTTGATTTTACTTTTATCTTTAACTTTGAATTTCCTTAATCAATTTTGTTGTTGTTAATTTTAATGGTGTTCTATTTGTGTATATGCGGCCTTTGGAGGTCTAGTTGTGAGGGATACTTCTTTATTAGCACCACAACGTTTAAATGTTTACTTCCAAAAGAGTCAAAGTGATTGTCAGGAAGATTATAAAATTGCATCTATTCTTTTTCCAAGCATGCATGGCTCTTTTTGACATGGATTCCGCCAAAGCATGTATTAGTATATCACTAAAACATAATTACGGACAGCAAAGCACGCATTAGCATAGAATGCAACGATGCAATCTATGCTTGAACTTTTGTCCTTGATATTGTCAAGAAAAGCAACATGTTACAACCAACATGATACGGCAAAGCCATGACTTCATATATCCAATAACAAAGTCTCACCGATTGAAAAAATAATAAAATCATTCATATTGAAAGGGGGTTTCTCATTTTTTTTTTTTAAAATACAAGTTTTAGTCTAAATTACATGGGAGAGGGGAGTATCTCACACATGTATTATCACATAGTGTCATACAGATTTGAATTTAAGGTCACTGATCTGCAAGCCAAAGTTCTTTTATCTGAACTAAACCTCATTGGCACCTCACTTCAATTTTTTAATTAAGTGAAGTTGCCGTGTTCTTTTATTTATTCGATTTGACTTATTTATCCGAGGAATGGTATTTTAACATACTGTTCCTATTAAATCGCACTAAAACTCTATTTTTCATGTATGTTTATGTAGGATGAAGAAAACAAAAACAAAAACAAAAATTCTGGTGTGGAATTTACTCTCTATTTTCTTAACGAATCACATAATATGAAACATTTGTGTTCTTGACTTGGGCTAGGATTGTGGGAGGTGGAAGATAGGCTCCAATTCGTATGTGGTCAGCTCAAAAACAAGGGTCAATTATTTAATAATGAAAAGAATTAGCCGTGTGCGGTGGTTTCCTTCCTAGCAGGCCAATGAGCGTGTTGACTAAGTTCTCCATTGGACCAAGCCCACAACAAGAGACTTTGAAAGTGACGAAATACCATTGGTCAGGCCGTGAACGACTTGACGTATTGATCTATGTGGTCCCTCCCATGATCCCATCTCCTACTTCCGGAAATACCCTCATACTATACTTAAACTCCAATTCTACCATTTTCTAATTTTGACCAATTCCATCAACTACACAAAACCCCGTTTTTTAAGTTCACATGAAATACCGATGATTTACAAATTTATTTTGTTAATTAGAAAATAACAAGTGATTAATTTTTAGTTTTTTATTTTAAATACTTTTGTATATTATGTCAGACTAAAATGAGTTTATTACTGAAATTCTCTTTTGAATTATCAATAGTTTATAAATAAACTCGAAAAATAAGCAATAATTTGTTTTGCGAGTTATCTGTAATTTACTCTAACTAATTTCCAGCTTTCATGAAATAAGGAAGATTTTCTCGTTAATGATTGGGATTAGGAAAACCAATAACCAACCCGCTAAATAAGTTAGAAAAAGAAATTGATGATATGGTGGTGGGGGCAGGGTTAACGACTCCAATGAAACTTGCTGAATAAGAATATAAATGGTCCTTTTGTAAACTTTGAATAAGGTGAGATTGTGATGCAACTTGCAAGGGGTATGGAATATATGGGCAAAGTCAATAATATACATGTACACTTTTCAATTTTTCATTAAGAATGATGCTGAAGAACAAATCGCCTTAATAAAATTCTAGCCAGACTATTCTTATTGTGTAACCTGATATATTTAAGAATGATAGTAAAACTAGCGATTGAAGGAAAGGGGGTTTACACACAAATATTCATTAAATGTTTGGGGGTTTCGAACTTCTATCTACATAAATGAAAGTAGAAGAGCTCAACCAATGTTTAAAATAATTTTAAATTTAAAAAAATCTTTATAAATTATCTGAATGAAAATATTCCAATTAAAAATGACAGAGACTCAAACATTAAAAATAAATAAATAAATCACAACAATTGAGAAATTCCACAAATGCTATAAAAATGAGGAGAAAAAAATAGTGAGTATAAAGCATCATTCAGAATATGTTATCTCCCTATTTACTCCATAATCAATATAAACCTTGACTCTTGGCAAAGAAATAGAAAGAAAAAAAAAAACCATTGACTTCTAAAGAACTAATACATTGACTTGGTTGGTTTCGTGGAAACTCAAGGGTAATCTTGTATCATAATGTCCAACCTACTTTCCTATATACCTTCTTCCAAAACATTTCTTCTCCAATATCCCAATCTTTTCTCCTATCCCCCTCCTCACATTTCTCTCTGTAAATCAACAACCCAATTGAAGAAAAGTCCCCATGGATAGAGAACAAGATGAACTGCAATTTCTTGGGATCTTTGGCATCTGCAAAGAAGCCTACAAAATTGTATTTTCATGGAGAAAAATCTTCAGCCAAATCACCTTAACCCTGATCCTCCCTTTGAGCTTCATCTTCTTAGCTCACATAGAGCTCTCAAACATCCTTCTCTTAAAGATCATCCACAACGAAAGAGTCTTAGACCGAACAAACACCAACAGTCCAAGATATCAAAAAGTATCGGATGTCATATCCTCTGAGTGGGTAACTTTTTGGCTTTTCAAAGCTGTATACTTCACTTTCTTGCTCATCTTCAGCCTCCTCTCCACCTCGGCCGTGGTATACACGATCGCATGTATATACACGGGGCGAGAAATCACCTACAGGAAGGTGATGAGCGTTGTCCCGAAAGTGTGGAAGCGAGTCATGGTGACGTTCTTTTGCACTTTCATGGCTTTCTTTGCCTACAACATAGTGGCTTTTATTGTCCTAATTATTTGGTTAGTTTCGGTCGCCCTTACTGACGCTGGTGGTATTATTGGTTTCTTTCTGCTCATCTTTTATTTCATCGGGTTCGTTTACTTGTCCTTAATCTGGCTACTGGCGAGCGTGGTCTCTGTGTTAGAGGAAGCAAGAGGGATCAAAGCCATGACCAAGAGCAAGGCGTTGCTAAAAGGAAACATGTGGGTGGCTGCAATTATTTATTTCATGCTCAATGTTCTGGCCGGCCTTCTGCAGTTTGCATTTCAAAAGCTAGTTGTGCATGGATATTCATTTGGTGTGGTGGGTAGAGTTGCTTATGGAATTATATGCTTGTTGCTGCTGTTCAAGCTCATCTTGTTCTGGCTTGTCATCCAAACTGTGCTCTATTTTGTCTGCAAGTCTTACCACCATGAAAACATCGACAAATCTGCCCTATCAGATCATCTGGAGGTTTATTTAGGAGACTATGTTCCTTTGACTGCTAAAGATGTTCAGCTTGAGCAAGTTTATGTTTGAACAAATATTAGTCCTTGGCCGGTGATGATAATGATATTAATTTCTTTTGTACTGCCTACTTGTCTTGATTATTATTAGGTAGAACCATTAAATATATCTATGGTTATGTAATCATAAAGTAGTTTTTGAAACCCCACATGTGATGTTCAAGCTTTTGACCTTTCCTCTTCTCTACCTAAATTTTTGGGTAATGCTTAAAGCAACACATAGGTTGATTGATATTGATGTGATCACATGATATTTTATTTGGAAAATTTTGGCAAGGACATTTGAAGTGGATTTTTGAGTTTTGGGGTCCCAAAAGTTATGGCAATGGGGCGAATCATGGATGTGTATACTGTTTTCATCCTCATCCCTGTTAAGTATTTTTCACATCTCATTTAAGGACCCAAGCCATACTTACCGTAAAATTCAGGAGGCAAATTGACAAAGTCCTCCTTATAGATGTTAGATTCATAGAATGATGAAGCTTATAAGGTTTGGGCCGTGGACTTTGATTAAAGCAGGTAGGCTTTCTAGCATGAGGGTGGAGATGTCTTTATTTCCATTGAGAATAAATGGCTCGGTATCTCGGCCCATATTGATCTGTGCTTAGTTTGGGCTTCGGCCCAAATTGGTGGTGGTGTCGTTGTTTTGGGGAGGTTGCTATTGAGGGAGATTGGGGTGGGGCCGGACGTCTTGAGAAGATTGAGGCCGGAAGTGGGGACGGGAAAACAAGGAGGAGAGATTGCGTGGGGGAGAAAGGTGGCAAGAGGGGTTGGTGGTGGTTGAGGTTCTCTTTCGGGGATGGTTGGGTGCAGGTAACTTTTCTTTTCTTCTTTTTTTTTTCTTTAAAAGTTAATTTATTGGTTTATAAATTGCATTTCTATTTTTTTTTTCTGTTTTTGATAAATTAGAAGGAAACAATCCCCTTTTTTATTGAGGGATTCAATGATACCTTGTATTTTTCAAGTCTTCATTCATAAGTAAAAATTTGCATAAATCAAAAGTCATTAAGACTTCTAATTGTGACTTAAAAAATAGCAATCATGGTTCTTCAAGAAAATACAAAAATGACAACCATTAATTAAGTCACTAAATGATTTCGGATTCAAGTAATTTTTGTTTTTGGTTTTAGCATAATGATCTTTGAATGAATAGATAAAATAGACGATTCTGATCCTTTAAATACTATGTGTGTCGACCCCTACAAGGGTGTCACTCACATTATTTAACCTTCTTTGAGGGATTCCTCAATTGAAGCTTTCTACATATAGAAACTACTTCCCTCATTTCCCTACAAATAGAAACTCCTACTTTCTTACTAATCACACTAAATAGAAATTTCTCTTTGTGTTTTTTTACAAAAATGAGGAATGTCTCCATATAAGGAATGGGACGAACAATATCCTTTTGATATTTTGTGGTATTGAGCTTATGAGCTTTTGTGGAGTTGTTATTTTTTAATCAAATTTTAAAGAATAATGTTACTCTTACCACATTTGCATATCACATTCTCATACCACCTTATGTGACAGATGAGGTGAACAGCCACATCAATTAAAAGTATTTAATATTTTCTTTTCTTTTATGATTGATTAACACTTTTAAAAAAAAAAATGTTAATAAAACTTTCTTTATTAAAATGCAATTTATTGATTTTAATTAATGTGGCATATGATATGGACATGCCACATCATGTGGTATAAAAATATAGGATAAAAATGTGATAAGTGTAGCATTACTCAATTTTAAATTAGTTTACTCACCACCATCCCTCTCTCTATTCGTCTAGGCCACACCATATTTTGGAAATGCCTAAAATGAATTTTGTTTTCCGTATTGGTAGAAAAAATTGCCTTTCCATGACCTTAACCTGTTCCTAAATTTTAAAATTTGATAGGATACGTAAGTTTAATAGGTAAAATACAAGTGCCACCTCACTTTGGAAATGCTTTCTAATTGTTAATATTAGAATAGATTAAACCCTAATTATTCTAATATTTCTCTCCACTCCGTTATCCCCCTGAACTAGCAAGAGATTGAACCCTTAACATATTATAATCTTAACTTGTTTCTTCTATCCTCTCCTTGGCCCTTTGCACTAGCCCTAACCCCGAAGGAGGTAAACTTGACATTTTTGCGTTTGAGTTGACAAGTAGAGGTCTTGGCTTTCAGTCAAATATCCATCACAGATAATGTTATTTTAATTACTTAGAAAGGCAAAGTCATGCCAAACACCCCAAAATCCATGCCTTGAGAAGAAAATCAAAGAAAAATATAAATATAAAATCAGCTTGTAAATGTAGTCAAGCTGGTCAGTTAACTCTTTTTCTTGTTCTGATCCAAAGCAAAGCTAATGTCGCTTATTATCATTCGCGCATCGTGTGAAATGCCAAATAATCCACGCCTAGAAAATCCAGCACAGTAAAGACCGTTCTTCCCTTTCCAGTTATTTGGGAAACTTTGTTTCGGCATTCCATCGTCATTGAAGAGATTGTGCCCATCCTACAACATTTACAAGTACATCACCAAATTAAAACGTAGTGGAGCTTTATAATTCCATCAACATACTGCCCTAATTTGATCACATCATCGTGAGAATTCGACTCTTATTCTACTCTTTTAAATTAGAAAAAGAAAAGGAAAATGTTCAAAATGATAAGTAATAACCTTAAGCCAATTTAGCACAGTGCTTTTGTAGCCAGTAGCAAATACAATAGCATCAAAGCGGTCTTTGCAGCCATTCTCAAACTCGATATTGTCTCCTTGGATGCTTATGATGGATGGAACGACCTGGGGAAGATTGTCAATGTTATCATCACCAACTCATGTTAAGGGAAAACTTACCATAAAAAGGTAAGTAATTCGAGCGATTACAGAATAAAGAAGGAATCATGGTGAATCAACACACACATACTTATATAGAATAATATTCCCTTGTTAGATTGTCTATCTGAAATACTAATTAAATAAAAAAAATTATTAACCTCTAAAATGAATAATTTATTTTTTTAGTACAAACGATAATCTAAATTATAGGGTTTAGGGGAATTGGGGGATTTTTCATATCACACAACTATGATGCCATGAGGATTTGAACCTAAGACTTTTGGTCTACAAGTCAAGGCCCGTAAAATCTGTCGTGCACTGCTATACCTTTCAGAAAAATTTATTAAAGACAAAACTTAATTTTTGTTTAAATGTAGCGTGAGATATTTCAAAAGAAAACAGTGATTTATATTTGCTTCTGTATATATATAATTTATATTAAAAAAATGAAGTTATTATATTCATTGCATATTTACCTTTAATTCTCCGGTCCTGATCTTGTTAACGCTCCCTACATCAATGATGGGGGCTTGACCCTTTTCCTTGAGAAAAAAGGGTCCACTTTTGGGCCTTCGAATTCCATACTTGGATAAATCTCCAAACCTTAATTTGCTTAAGACAACCATAACGTTGTCGACAAAATTAATAGGAATGTATTTTGCCATAACCATTCCAAGGAACACGATTTCCTTGGTGAGAACATGTATCTGAAAATTTTGTATGTGGTAACAAATTAGGTACTAATAAAGAAAGAAAGAAAAATAATAATATCTAAAGAAGAATTTAATTTGGAAAAATGATACTCTTACCACATTTGTATACCATATTCATATACTACTTTATGTGGCAGATGAGGTGAACAACAACGTCGATTAAAATTAATTTTAACATTTTCTTTTCTTTTATGATTTATTGACACTTTTTTAATTTATGTGGTTATCCACTTCATCTATCACATAAGATGATATACAAATGTGGTAAAAATAACATTACTCTTTAATTTGTATGTGGAAATTAGAAAGAAAGAGATACAAGAGAAAAGTTTTACCGGAGTACGGACAACAATGGAAGTATTTGCACCCGAATTTGATAAATCATAAGCAATTTCCATGCCTGAGTTCCCACAACCAACAACCAAAACATTTTTTCCACTATATTTCTTGCCATTTTCATACTTACTTGAATGCATAAACTCCCCTCCAAAGCTATCCAGGCCTTGCACTTGAGGAATATAACCCTCACTATTTTCACCACTTGCAACCACAAGAAACTTACCAAGGTAAATTTCTTGAGCATCCAAAGATGTGTTTTTCACAATGACGTGCCATTTTTCGACATCTGCGTCGTAGAAAGCAGTTTCCACGACGCGATGGTACAGAGGTTGTATCTTGAAATGAGACACATAAGAATCCAAGTATTCAACAAACTGATCCTTGGGGACATACTTTGGTGCATTTGGAGGAAATGGCATATGGGGAAGCTCGCAAAATTGCTTTGCCAAGTGAAGCTTCAGACGATCATACGACCTTTTCTTCCAAAGAGAAGCATAACAATCTTCTCTTTCAAGTACAACGTTTGAAATATTAAGGCGGTTAAGACATGCAGAGGTTGCAATGCCGGCGGGACCAGCACCTACGATCACAACATCCACTTGCTCCATTTTTGGACAGCAGAAAGAAAAAAAAAACGACAATGAAAAATGTTTTCAAATTCGATTAAAGGGTTTTCGAGGTTTGCAAAAGCAAGAAGAGACTTTGAATCCAGGTGGTTTATAGATTTGAGTTTCCTATGTTTATATAGCATATACCGTTGGATGATATATTTGGCATTTAATGGTAGTTGGTGGCACAATGTTTTCTTGAGCTTCCATATATATAATTATCCAAATACAATGTACTAAGATAATTCAAGAAAAATATATGAAATTATTACTTTTCAATTTACAATATTATACCATGTATGTGTGTAGCTGGTACATTTTACAATTTCCTTTTTATCTAAATAAGTCGATTATCAAATTGTACAAGTGTGATAATAACCTTAATTAGAGACGGGTTATAATAAAATAGGCTCTTACAATTTAAAAACTCTAAACAATAACCCACTAAAAATACAATGTTTAAGTAAAATCCAATTTTAAATTATGATAAAATTTGTTCATGTAGGTTGATTTATTTACAAATCATGCCACTAGATCTTTATTTGGTTGCTAACCGTTTTTCAATCACCTAATTAAGGCAAATAAATAATAATAACTCACTACACATTTATGTTTCCACTCCCATAAATAATGGGCTACAAACAAATTACTTCAAATATTCCCTCATAACCTCCTATAACTCGAATAAATGAATTTTATTATACATAGTATGCTAAAATTATATTTAAATATTATCTAATATCCTCTAATGATATAGATGTATATGTATAATATATATTCTAACGGTAATACTACGAGCACCAATTCTTTTTCCAACTTTTTGTTACCAACTGACGTGGCATATGACATGTCAATCCAAGTCATATGCCGCATCCTCATTTTATTTTGTCTTATTTTTTTAAACCCTAAACTCTAAATATGTCTTCTTCTTTTTCATTAACCTGGTATTAATTTTTATAAATTTTATGTGTTTATCTCCTCAACAATCATCTCCACCATCGTTCATCCATGGAAACCAGCCACGACCTATGAACGGTACGCCCTGCATTGCCGCTCCACACAGCTCCTTCATAGCCTCTTTCGTAGTCACCACCACCATCACTCAAAGTTTTCAGAAAAATTTAGGGAAAAAAATCCAGATGGAAGAAGACCATTAATTAATTAATTTTTATTACATGAAAGAAAAGAAAAATATCAGTTGCATGGAATACTCGTCTATACATGAAAGATTAATTACCATAGATCCTAGATGAGCAAGTTCGAGAACATTTTTTTTATTTTTTTATTTTTTATTTTAAGTTTAGTTAAAACTTTAAATTTTGGGTAATTAAAAAGATGATGTGGCAAATTACATCTATTGTCATGTCATATGCCACATCAGTTGGTAACCAAAAGTTAGTAAAAGAGTTGGTGCCCGTAGCATTACCGAATACAATAATAGTTTAGTTGGGGCTATTTTAGGAATTAAAAAAGTACAATAAATTCGCTTTTGTGCTTGATTAGGTAATTTGCTAGTTGAATCCTAGTCATTAAGTTTTATTTAGAAAAAATAGGATTTTATTCAGACAAAAAAAGAAAAAAAAAAAAAGATGAGTTGTAGTTGAGGAAAAATGACTTCCAAAAGATTAAAGCTAAATGTCGTATAAATTATTCACATTATTGGTGGGGGAGGAACCTAAGCAGTAAAATATCTCCTTAGGAATGGGTGAGATTCATATTTTTTTGCTTGTTTAGAAAATTCATGGTTTCATGGAATCCATAGTTTCACATATATGTTGGAACGGTCGAAGAGAGTTTTAAATGGCTACAAAACTTTGATAAACTAACATACATGCACTTGAAATCAGTTTTAACAATTTTCGACCAAAAAAAGAAAAAAAAATCAGTGTAACAATTTATTCTTTGATTAATTAACATGCATTGCTAGATGAACTCGTGACTTTGCATGTATTCATATATCATTAAAGAAACAAATAATTAGTTTAATTATCACATTACACATGACAATCCAAATTAAGGTTACATAACATACCACAATTAAAGTAGCCATTCTCAAATTTGATTATGTTCCTTCTATGTTTGTTATGGATGGCAAGACCTGATGAGGAATATTTCATCCATTTTTATTGAATATTGTCACCAAACATGACAAAGGTAATCATGTCATATTATATACAAAATTAATGCGAGATAAATTCGATCATCAATTAAGGAATTGATATGAAAATATGAAGATATAAAGATATAAATTATACATGCATGTGTAAGTACCCTTATTTCTCTAGTTTTAATTTTCTTAACGCACACCCAACGTGCGGGACATGAAATTTCTTTATTTTCTTTTTTAATACAAAAACATTATGTATCTTTCCGGTCCATTAGGATTTTGACAAAAGTCATAATTTTTAAATTGAAAACCAAAACGTGCTTGGATAAATAAAAACAATAAAGAAATCTAAAAATTCCATGTGAGAAAAACAAAGAAAAATTGAAAGTGACAAATCTCAACTTTAAATTATATCTAAATAGTTGTCATTTCTAAAATTCTAGAGTACCGTCAATCTTCCTCACAATTTTTTACCTAAATTTGAACATAGAAAAAAGTGATCCAAAATTGTATAGGAGCGAACGATAGTCAAAAACTTCGTATCAAATTTCCTGATATTTTTCCGAGTCTTTTATATATTATAATTCTTTTAAAATATATCTCAAATTACACTTGACACAACTAGCATAAACACATTTTGAGTTGAGCCAAATTTATTTTCTGGGTCTTATGATTGGATAGGGCATGACGTGAGTAGTACCATTTCTTTTCACATATAAGTGCTTGATGGGATTACTTAATTATGCTTTGTCATGATCAATTTAATACTTGATTGGAAAAAAAAAAAAGTATCTTGTCATGCTTGCTGTTCAGCGCGCTTTCCCAAGAAGAGTTTTCTGCTTTGTCATGATCACAAGAGTAAAACAGTGACAGGCCTATGCATTTCCTCTCTCTAGAGGAGTGAAAGAGTGAAGCTTTTGTGTTGTGCAGAGAGAGAAGCGTTAAGCTTTTGTGTTTTGCAGAGAGGGAAGAGTGAAACTTTTGTGTCGTGCACAGAGAGAAGAGCGAAGCTTTGTGTTGTGAAGAAATTGAAGAGTGAAGCTTTTAGGTTGTGAAGAACTGACTTCAGGTGAGAGAATATAGCAAATATTCCCCATCTTCTCTCCCTAAGCTCTTGGCCTTCTTCTTTAGGGGAAAAAAAAAAAAAAAAGACAAGTTTTTTCTTTTTCTTTTACTCGTTTGCTTTGGCTCTGCAATCCTTTCTCAAATTAGAGACAAAACAAACAAAATAAAGCAGCTTGCAATGATTGCATTCTCTGTTTTGCATTCCAACGGGATCAAAAGCGAATAATAGCTTTCTCTGCACTTTTTCGGTTTGTGAAAGTATTGAGCTTTCTCAAATCCTTGTATTTCTTCAAACTGACTGTATTTGTATAAATTAGCCCGCATGCATCTCCTGATTTTTGTTCTCATTGTCATTGTTTAACTGGTTGTTATTGTGTGACTATTTTGGGTTTGAAAATTTGCATGTCTTGGGTTCTCATTGGGGAACTGATTGGCTTATCTTGCTTTTATCTTTTGCCTTTTCCTTTTCTCGTTTAGAATATATAGATCATATGAACGTCATGTGTAAAACTGATGTGGGTTTGTAGATGTTGAAGTGATTTGGGTTCCACAATGAGGGCCAAAATCATAAGCAATTTTCTACTATTTCTGTTGTCACTTGTCAGTAAGGTCCTTAAAAGCCTTTTCTGCCACTTTCTTCTTCCTGCAGGTTAAGCTAATCAGCAATAGTACTCAGTCTTGTATATTGTGTTGATTGTTATACCCAAAAAATGGATATTGAGCAGGCACTTGATGGCATAAATAATTTGAAGGAATGGAAGATTGACAAAAGAGTTAAACAGAGAATTAAAGACTCCGGCTTTGATGGGTTACTGAGGCTCACTACTTTTCCAGTGAACCATGATTTACCCCTATTATCTGCACTTGTAGAATCCTATGAAATAAAAAGCAGATGTTTCGTTTTTAATGGTCATAAACTTGTTTTTGGTTTAGAAGATGTATTGTATATAACAGGGTTGCCAGTAGATGGTAATCCTGTGACGGGTATTGATTCAAAAGGGAATGAGCTTTGTATGAAATACTTAGGCCGTAATGTTTGCGATAAAACCAGAACTGGTTTCACTAATTCAGCATGGCTTAGGAAGAATTTTGAGGTAGTTCCTGAGACTATTGATCAAGATAGTCCTGAGATTGAACCTTATGTTCGAGCTTTTCTGCTGTATCTAATAAGCTCCATAGTTGTTCCGAGTTATAACGGAACTAATGTTCCTGTTATGTATCTTTCTCTTATGGAAAATCTTCAAAGCATAAAGGATTATGCATGGGGTGCTGCTTTATTAGCTCATCTTCATCTTTCCATGGAGAATTTTAAGCAATCTTATTCACCACGCCGAAGAAACATATTGATCGGACACAGCTATTCTCTTATGGTAAGCAATAATTTAGTTAGTGTTAATCCATTGTTAAATTTTCATGTTCCAAATCGGATTAACAATTTTATTATTTTCTTTTATGCAGGTTTTTGCAATGGAGCGTATTCCTAAGCTGCTGCTGAGATTTTGTTTGAATGGAGCTAATCCGGTGGATGATTATCTTCCAACAACGTTTCCTTTGTTGGCAGGATGGACAAAACTCCTGTGCGAGCACTCCAATACTGAAGAAAAAATTACTAAACAAGAATATCTGGAAATTCTGGATGGGTTAAAGGAGGATGATGTTAGTGTTTTTGCGCTTTGATTTTCCTTTCATTGATTGGTTCTTCTTTTGTTTTACAGGCTACTATCTTTTCGTTTTCTTGTAGATTGTATGGCAGCCATACAAAAGGCTACCTTGTGATTTTCTTCCACAGTATTGTGCCGGGCAGGAGAAAATTGGCATGTCGCGGACAATCCTCCTTTGCTATGAGAAGGCTGTGTATCATCGTCCTGATTTAAGTCCAAAACAATTTGGCATTCAGGAAGTGAACACCAATATATTGCGCCCCCTCGTTGAGTTGGAATTGGGTTCTCGGTTTGGTCGGAAAGGAATAAATTGGGGAACATATGGGAAGTATGGATGTTACAAGGAGGAGTGGGAAAGTAGGGCCAGCTGCCTCATAATAGAATCTGCTGAAGAGGATCCTGGCCCCCCCTCGTTTGAAGGTAATTATCTACTGAGTTAGTATTGCTGAACATAATTATTGAATTATAATTATTTTTGTCTATAGATCTTTTGCAAGATATGGCTTATAACAATCTTTTTTCAATTTTCTTATGAAGATATCATAGGAATGCTGTGATCATAGCCTAATATCTTGTACACGTGTGCACCCCTTTCTATGTAGTTTTTTGCATGCTGTACAGCTTGTTGTGTGCTAATGTCAATTCTGAATTTTGCTATGTTATACAGTTGATTGAGCTCTGTTTGGTAAGAAATGTGGAAGAATGGCTTCCGTGAAACTTTTGAAATGTCATTTTCACTTTTTTTTAAATTTATAAATACAGCTAATTGCATATAAATCTTACAGTGATGCAATCGTTGTCTTATTGTCGTAATGTTATAGTGTTTGTCCTTTGTTTTTATAACTTGTTCTTTATAATGGGATAAATAAAAGGCAGAGGCTTTTTTATTTGTGTTTGTAGAGTTTTCTAATAAGAAAGAAATCTATCTGCAGCACTTACTACTTTGTCCTCTCAAACCCCTAATGACCCTGACCCACAGTCTGCCAAGAGGAAGACAATTGATCATGTCGGCGACAAGCTCAAGGTTAAGGTAAGGATTTCTTTTTAAGTTGCAGACTTTCTCACCATATTAACAGACATTCCATTGTTTCAGACAAAGAAGACCTCAGGCATCCTTGTAGATACTTATGGGCCCACCAACTCCTTGCCATCATGGAATGCTATGCACCTTGAGCCCCAGTTGGTCCCATCTATAGAGTCACGATCATTTGACCTAATTGATGTGGCTCCTTTGGATGCGACTCAGCCTCCATCTACTGGGGTATTTCTAGTGGAATCTAACCAGGAGGTAAATACATTCTCTGTTTCTTTTCCTTCAGGGTTTATATCTTCATATTTTCCTGTCATAATACAAAATGTCGTTGTTTCTCAAGAGGTATTCTTGACGACCTATTTGTTAATCCATACCATGCTGTCACACAGCCTTCCACTTGCCTATGTGTGTTAGTCTTTAGGTTGATGTTCTTAATTTTCAGGAGCCTGCAACCATTTGTCCCTCCAATTCAAGTTCAAGCTTGTTGATTAACCATTTTCATTCAGAATTATTTCCTACAGCCGGATCACACAAGGTCAGTTGTAGTTCTTATCTTTTATATTTGGTTGGCTGTGTTCATCTACTAACTTTGCTGTATCCCTGTAGTTGTTGGATGAGTTGAGTTCCTTAGAGGCTGATGTTATCGATCTACTTCGGGGGTCTGTTACCCATCATTCTGATGTTCGGCCAACAACTATGCATGCACCTGTGGAGTCTGCCAAGGAGACCATTCGAGGAATCCTTTGTCAAGGCTTTGATACTTTAACGAATTCTGAAATGCAAGAAGCTTTTTTGGCTTCTTCAGAGGTTCTTTTGTCAGCCGATGTCTTCCCATGTGCTCATTTGAAGACTAGGTTGACAGTGTTTAGGAATGAGCTCCGGGAAAATGCTACTGCCTTTCTGCAAGCACAGACAGCTATTGATACAGCTTCGGAGTTTTCTTCTCTTCAAGAATTCTTGGAGGTGCAAGCTGTTAAAATTCCAGCCCTTGAAGAACGCTTAGGCGTGGCTGCCAAGAAGATAGCGCATCTTAGAGCAATATTAGACGCTGCCGTTGAGAGACAAACTAAGATGGATGAGGTTCTTGCTGCCTTTGTTGATAAGACTAAAATTGCCAAGCAGAAGTTGGCCTCCTTGAATCCTCAAGCAGCTGACATCAAGTCCAAGAAGCAGGCAGCCGTGAAGGTGGTCGAGCAATGCAAATCATCTTGGGTTGACCTTAGTACTAGTTTATTCAGATTCTTGTAACATTTAGTTATAAATGAACTCTAAAATCATATAGCTAAGGTGGCTGCTAACACACAAAGCAACTTGGAAGTGACATTAGGAAGAAAAAGAGAAGCTCCGCTGCTTGAAAAGTTTGTTTTAATATGGTAGGTAATATGTGACTCCTTTTGCCTATCCTTCATTATGATTGTAATTATGACTCTCCTTTAATGAATGGAAACTAGCTTTTTCGTTCCTAATCGGGATTATTTTTGTGTCCATTGTCCAATAACACTTTCTGGGTTTTCAGTAACAGCAGGTTCTGCACATGCGAACTTAAAAAGTAGTTCTCACTTTTGCTCTTGTGATTGCAGATGACCTGACTTTTTTCCTTAAAGAAACTATTGTATTGAAAACACACATTCCAATGGACTCATATATATTGTTGAGATCAAATTAAAGTTGATTGCATAAAATTAATTTTTCATACTAAGATAAATCTACTAGGAATGTCTGTAATAATAGAGACCCTTGATAATTATGTTGTGGTGATAGAATTCAGACCCTTGATTCTTGAAGGACTTGCCGTTATAATGGGATAGATACAAATTGTCTTATGAATGTCTGTAAGAATCCCGAATGAAATTATCAAATGTTAAAGTTGCTATGGTTCACACTTTTTTCTTTATGATTCACCCTAACGTTTTTTATTTTTTTTATTTTACGTCAATGGGATTTAGCCCATTGGAAATGAGCATTGACTTGCAGATCAGAGGTCTCAAGTTCAAATTCCCACAACATCATAGTTTTGTGTGTGTGAGAAATTCCCCCCTTGTAGTTAGATTATCGCTTGTATAAAAAAACAAATATACTGGATGTCCGGATTGTTTAGCATGCGGACTTCAACGTTTCTTCAGTTTTCTCCTCTTATATATGCTGCCAAATCAAGCCACTACATTGCCATATAAAAATATCCAGTTGGTGCTGTAGAAGTACACATCTTCAAATCATTTTTTACAATGAAACACAGCTGCAAACATTGGAATCCGCACACTAAACCATCTGGATGTCTGGATAAGAGAAAAATCATATATATATATATATATATATATATATATATATATATTACAAAATAGGAAAGAGACAATGTTACAATTTACATCTTTGCCCTACACCCAACCCCCTAATGGTAGTTCTAAAATCAAATGTATCTCATTCACAATTACACCATGTTACCTTTATTATTTCATGCTACAGCCCTAATCCTAACCACATAAACCCAAAACCCCCTTAAAACGTTGTGAAATCCCAACAAACCACCCTAGAAACCCACTAAACTATTTATCCATCGAACAAAAAAAAATAAAAAAATTATGGAACCTTGAGATAAGAAATCAAAGTTAAGAGAGAGAAAAAAAGTTTTATATATCTAGTCTATTAGGTAAGTGTATGAATGTCTGCAAAGTAAAATAATATAAAATATAACTGTTATTTTGAATGAAAATCTGAGTGGGCTTCCGGAACATGTTGAAAAACAATTAGAATTGTGATCAAAATGTTTTCTTAGGATGATTATTATTATTTTGATAAAATATGATGACTCAAGAATTTACAGATATTTGTCTAGAAAATACAATTGCAATTGCTTTGGAAAATGTTAAAACTCCGCGTATCCTTAGACGTGAAGTTTAGGAGACATATCATTATCTCCTATTTGACCTGCATGTAAATGTTTAATTGGGATTTCTACTACAACTAGGATATGGATTTATGTTACAACTTCCTACATGATTTCGGATTTCTTGGGACTTCTATAAATAGAGGCGTGAAGTGGAGGATTCATATAGAAAGCATACACACTAAAAAGAGTACAATACTACTCTGTGAAGCATTCTTCTTGATAAATTTGCGAGTTTACAAGGAAAATGACATCAGTTTGGCCTGGACTTGAGAAACCCAAAAATTTGGAAAGCCAAAAGAAAGTGGCACCTGTGTGGCCAGGACTTGACAACTTGACACCGGTATGGCAAAGGCTTGAGAAACCTGAAGATTTTGGAGGCAAAAAGAAAATGGCGCCGGTGTGGCCAGGACTCGAGAAACCAAAAGAATTGGGAGGCAAAAAGAAAATGACGCCAGTTTGGCCAGGGCTAGAGAAGCCGAAAGATTTGGTCGATGCAAAGGACAATGAGATAGGCCAATACAATTGTTTTGTGGTCGAGTTCCCATTAGTTTCTTTCTAATGTAATTCCTTCTTGTACTGTAAAAGTTGTGCACAAACACGTTGTGTTTACTTGTTTTCTCATTCTCACTTAGTATCAGTTGCGTGGGAACTAAACAAGATTAAGAAGTCAAACAACTCCTGTTTTTTCTCACAAGGACAAAAACCGTATCAGATATTCACATTTCGTACATGTTTAAATGTGGCTTTCTTTAGCAAATGAAAACGAAATGATCTGCTCATCTAATGCTTGACAAAATACATATAGGAATAGGACTGGATCTCAGATGTTTAAGAGGGTTTGTTTAACACATCGCTTAAGAAGTTAAGATAATACAAATGGTTTTATTGAAAATTAAAATATGATGATGATAGTACACATCTTGATAAGCATACATTAAACTAATATTATAACATTCTTAATTGGTTAGGTTGGCTTGTTTATATTTTAATTAAAATAGATAACGAAAAAGTGACGTAAGACTGAAGAAAAAGATTATAGATGCAAATGAGGGAAAAAATGTATATGGAAATAATTCATAAAGTAAATAAAAATAATAGTATATGTGAAATGGAAATTGCAGACAATTTTTTGGCTTGGGCCACAGAATTAGCAAAGCGTTTTTATTAAAAATAGCTAAAATTTATCCCATACTTTCATAAATGTCAGTTTTTGTAAAAACTTTCAAAAATAGCTAAAATTCACTTAAATAGACATAAATGTCCTCAAAACTAAAATTCACATAAATAAATAAAAGAAAGTCAATCAGATAAATAAAGAGTGTTGCTAAACGAACCCTAAAATTAACTGAGTACACCCTTTGATCTAAGTACACCATAATATTTTAATTCAAATGTAAAATTAATTAAGTACATTATATTTAACTACCAAAAATACCTCTGGTACACCCTAATACACTATCACACAACACCTTTTTAAACAAATACTAACCATTAAATTAATCTAATGAATTCTAATAAGTCCACGACACCATTATTGTATCAACCTAAAACTCACTCATCATTTGCACATTCTTAGCCAATACTTATGAAATTAAAAAAAATAAAAAAATGTTCCAGCAATAACTACCTCATTCCCGACCCAGCCTTCTCACTGCCAGACATGGCTGACGCCGCTCACTGTCTCCACTATCAGCCATGGTCCCCGCCCCTCACACTCTTTTGTTCTCTCACACAGACTTTCCGCTTATGTACCTATAGTTGATAACCAATTACAGTACTTGTGGCAAATTATTAGTGATTAGAATTTGATAAAATTATTCACTATTATTGCAGAAATGATAAGCTTTATCCCATAGAAATTGAAATTGGATTATCACTAGAGGGTGGTTTTGGAGTTAGGAGAGATTCCTAATGATGGATGACTTCAATTCGTAGGCCTTGTTGAGAGTCCATCATCCAAAATTCAGAAAGAGAGAGAGAGAGAGATAGAACCACATGGCTGGCTAGTAGTGGGGTAAATGGGTTGGGTCGGGAAGTTGTTTATGTTTGATGAGATATATATTTTTATTATTTTTTATATTTCAAAAGTATTGGATACAATGCAAATTGTGAGTTTTATGTTAGTACAATTTGCTATGTGGACTCATTAGAATTGATTAGATTAATCTAATGGTTAGTATTGGCTTAAATGCGTATAAATGCACTGATACTAAATGCAGAGGTTCGGAATCCGTGAGTAGGGTGTACTTATTAAAATCATATTTGTTTCACAATTCAATATATTCTTTTTGGTCATTTTATAATAGGGTAAATTAGTAATTTAATAAATAGTTTGATAGTAGGGTGTACTCAGTTAATTTTAGGGTTCGTTTAGCAGCACTCTAAATAAAATAAAAAAGACTATGCCAAGAAAACTTTATTTCATATCTAAGCATATGATTCGACTACTATGCCAAATAGACATCTCCACCTGCGACCCTTTCAAGCATCAACTGAAGAAGATAACAAAAAACATAGCAAGTCAGAAGTATGCAACTTTTGTTTTTTTGTTTTGTTTTGTTTTTTTAGTTTTTGCTTTAAGAACTTATTGGTCCTAAAAAATGACAAGGTTTACATCATCAACTAAGAAAAATCAATCCAAATGTGATAATAAGAAAAACATGGTAGCAAAGAATATACATTTTAATTACGTGCAATTTTCTGAATGTTTGATCAATCAAGCATTGGATGAAGATACTTATTACTACTACTTAGACTTACAAGTAACCCTAAGACTAAACAGAATTTAAATAAGGTTGAGTTTAGTTGTTTGGAGCAAAAACTTACAAAAGGGGAATGCAAAATAGCAAGTGACTGAAAACTACTAAAAGGGATTGCAACATAGCAAGTGACCAGCAAGTAGATGTTTAGAAAATTTAGAGACAATGAAACAAGCACTAGGGGTTCAACTTCACCATGACATTCCAATTTCAAGCTACAAGTTAACAATCACTTAAGTTGATTAATTCAATTTCTGGAGTTGTTCTTTCTTATATATGATTGTCCATATGGTGTTTGGTTTTAATCAAGTACTCAGAATACACGATTTAGCTATGGTGTTTAGTCTAAACTATGAATCTAAATCCATTAAGTTTAAGAAGAACACTAAGGAACCAAGTAAGCATTTAAACATGGTGTTTTTCCTAAATGCATACCCACTCATTTACTAATAAGTTCAAGAGTCATATGGTGTTTATGTAAACGTGAACTAGATAACCAACATGCAGGTGTTAATAGTGGCCAGCTATTTAAGCATGCATAAAGATTCAACTAAGAACAAGTGAATGAGACCGAAAAATTAGAAGTAATCAACAAGGAGTAACATTAACTTGAAAACATGAAACTGTCTTGTCAGGCTACAATGAAACCCTAGCTATGGTAATTAGTTACACCCCATTAATGGAAAATACAATTGAATCATAATAAAAACATGAAGAAGGTAAGAAAAACTCATGAAGAACAAATTATGTTGTTAAAGAGCTCCTCACAACTTCCACCATGTATACTTGCAGCCAGATATGAAGAGTGGTGTGGATGTGTGGATTGTGTTTGGGAAATGATGGGGATATGAAGGATGGAGTGGTTGCTGGGAAAGGTATATGAGGTTGTGGTTGATGAATGTTTGAGTGAGAATTGTGCTGGGATAGGTGATCTGGTAGGAGTTGGAAGAGAAGGATTGTGAATCCCAGGATGTGATTGATGAAAGTGTTTGGAATGGAAGTAGTATGTACAGGGAGAAGGAAATAGGCCTCTGATTTCAATATGACTTCTACCTAAACACTTGCAATTGAAAATCAGTTTCTTGGCCACTATACTTCACCAACAAATCCCACTAGAAGCAATACCTCATGCATAGCTCATCATGAATAAGCATAAATTATGTCATGCTTAGGTCAGAATGACGAATAACTTCTTAGGCTCACAAATTGGGTTTCTCTCAATCAAATAACGACTTTGAGCCCACCATCTTCAAGTTCAGAATGTCTTCTTTCCAACCACATGTAATTTGGCCTAATCCAAGCTCATATGAAGAAGATAAGTTCGAAACGAATTTGTAACTTAGTCTCCAATCTTTGCCCGTTTTTGCACCATTTTGCTTCAAATGCCTCAAGTGGTACCTAGAGCTCAATAAACTGAATAACAAACACAAAATAGATTAAAAGCACAAGTTTTAATTTAAAACATAACCAAACAATAGGTTAGAGTGCTACAAAATGATACCGAATTATGCATTGATCAGGAGACATAAACATATAGACAAATGTAAATAGAGAACTATGAAAAAAATGGAAACATAGAAATATATATATATATATATATATATAGAATTGACAAAAAATTCCATATACAAAAAAAAAAAAAAAAAAAAAAAAGACAAGATAAAGTAGGCCTATTTAGGCGCAGTCCGAATCGATGGGCTTTTTCAAGCCAGGCTCATGGATGGGCTTGAGCTTTGAATTTTCTAAAAAAACTCAGTCTGGCCCATTATTTTCTCTCTCCTTTGTGAAGTCCGGCCCGACTTAACCCAAGCCCATTAAATTTGGGCTAGACCCATTGACGAGGCCTAATCAGACAACACAAGAAAAAATAAATTATTATTACAATACCACGGTCCCGATCTCTTGGACCACAAGAGTCTAAGAGATTGTGGTTATCTACTGTTGGATATTAATCTAATGGTTCAAAAAAGTTTCTTAAAAGGAGTGCAAGAGTGAGTGAACTGTTGAATTTACATCCAACGGTGAGTGACCACAAATCTCTTGGACCCCTTAGTCCAAGAGATGGGACTGTACAATACCAAAAATCTATCTTCTTCTTTTTATTTCTAAATATTTCCAATACATAAAGCTCAGAAGTTCACAAAACAAAACTTACCAAGAAACTACTCGCATTTTTTTCGAGGATATATGTTTGTTCTTTTTTACGTTTTAGTAAATCAGCATCATCTCCATGAATTCCCTTGTCTAGATTTGTTTTCTATGTATCTCCCAACCCTTTGACCTGATATAAAAAGACAACCAAAAAAAAAAAGCAGCTTAAAGATCAATTTTGACAATAAAGTAATTCCTCGAAATCAATTTTGTTTCTACACTAACTTAAAGATCATTAACCTTCCTTAAATGTACTCTCTCGAATTTCCATAAATTTAAGATATGATTTTTGGAGTTTTAGTATTGAAGATAATGTCGTAACAATTTTGTATCAATTTTTTTGGTATTCTTCTAATAGATATTTAATTATATATCCATTCTTAACACTAGTGATATAGATAAACCTTACACTATTTAATTTCTATAAACAAACCCAAAAAACAACAGCTGTTCCTGTTGAATTTAATTTTGATTATTAAATTATTTTGATGCCTTATTGAGTGTTTTGGGTTTTTTTAATAAAGTTTTGGGATTGAGATTGTTTTAAGAAAGGGTGGTAATTTTCCCACTCCCTTTTTATCCATCTATACTCCTTTTTGTTTTTTTAATACTTTTTACTATAAGATAAAAGGGAGTGTAAGTGAACAAAAGAGAAGTGAGAACATACAATTTTAAAAAAAAAAATTGAAATGTAAGTGGATAAAAAAGGAGTGGGAAAATAAGGATTGCACTTTTGTAATTTATAGAAAGTTTGAATCCTCTTTATTATGTTGTACATGAGTTTTGGGTGTATTTCTAAAAAACCTTTTCATGTAGGATTTGTCTTTATAATTTAGGACCCTATATTGGGCATAATAATAAATCCCTCTTTTTCTAACTCTTATATATCTATGCTTTTTTAAGGTTAAAAAATAAAAAATAATCTCAAATAACACGTGGCACAACTTCAGGGTACACATAAACTAAAATTTTGACCCAAATCTAAAATCCGGGTCTTCTGATTGAGATATGGCCTGAGGATGTCAGCACGGAGACAAACTATGATCGATGTCAGCAGCTTGAGGATTCATGGAAGCCAACTTCTGCTTGGCAATTTTATTCTTATCTACAAAGGCAGCAGGAACCTCATCCATCATAGTTTGTCTCTCAACGGCAGCGTCTAAATTTGCTCTAAGATGCACTATCTTCTCGGCAGCCACGCCTAAGCGTTCTTGAAGGGCAGGAATTTTAAAAGCTTGCACCTCCAAGAATTCCTGAAGCTGTATCAATAGTTGTCTGTGCTTGAAGAAAGGCAGTAGCATTTTCAGGGAGCTCATTCCTAAAGACTGTCAACCTAGTCTTCAAATGAGCACATGGGAAGACACTGGCTGACAAAAGAACATCTGAAGAAGCAAAAAAAAAAGCTTCTTGCATTTCAGAGTTCGTTAAAGCATCAAAACCTTGACAAAGGTTTCCTCGGATGGTCTCCTTGGCAGACTCCACAGCTGCTTGCGTAGTTGTTGGTCGAACATCAGAATGATGGGTAACAGAACCCCGAAGTAGATCGTTAACGTCAGCCTCTAAGGAACTCAACTCATCCAACAACTATAGGGATACAGCAAAGCTAGTAGATGAACACAGCCAACCGAAAAAAACAAAAGAAAAGATAAGAAACACTACAACTGACCTTGTGTGATCCGGCTGTAGGAAATAATTCTGAATGAAAATTATTACTCAGCAACCTTGAACTTGTATTGGAGGGACAAATGGTTGCAGCAGGCTCCTGAAAATTAAGAACATCAACCTAAGACTAACACACATAACTATTATGAAATGCCATAATTCAAAGAAAAGCATTTATATTCTTCACTGGCTGAGTATGAGAAAATGAACTGAAGAGGAAGAGAGGGGGATGAGAACAGAGAGATTAAGAATAATTGCCACGATCCAAATTACTCGTTCTCTGTATTATCTGCAGTATAAATATTGGTACATGGGGTAGACTTTCTCAAGTCTATTTACAGAAACTTAACGTTATAAGGTAAGTCCAATCAATTACATATATTACAGAGGAATTGACAATCAATCATTCTGGCTGATGAATGCCGTGCTTGTGGTTAGGAGGCTTCTAAGGCTAATGTACTGGGATCAGCTGATTTCATGGGGCTGACAGATTGGATAGGATCTGCTGGTGTAGTATTCTCTTTACCCCCCGTCAAGCGTAACGGAGCAACGCGAAGATTGAGCTTGGATTTAAGAAGAGAAAACCGCTCGCGACTAAGGCCTTTGGTGAAGATGTCAGCAAGCTGATGAGAGGAGGGAACATAGAAGGTGTGAAGAGCTTTGCGAGCAACGAGTTCACGAACAAAATGATAGTCGATTTCGATATGACGGGTGCGAGCATGGAAAATAGGATTGGCAGCCATATAGATGGCAGAGAGATTATCAACATAGACGCAAGGGGCAGAGCGAAGAGGAATACCAAGTTCACGAAACAAGAAACCAAACCAGCGGATTTCAGCGGCAGTGTGAGCAAGAGCACGATATTCAGCTTCAGTGCTGGAACGAGAAACAGTAGACTGTTTCTTGGCAGTCCATGTGAGAAGATTAGGTCCAAAAAAAATACAAGCACCAGTGGTAGACCGTCGATCATCAACAGAACCAGCCCAATCAGCATCAGAAAAACTGCGTAAAGTAAAGTCATTGGACCGGTGAAACACAAGACCTTGCTCAACTGTACCTTTGATATACCGAAAAATGCGCTTGACAACCTGAAGATGAGAAGAACGAGGGTTGTGCATGAACTGACACACCTGATTAACGGCAAAGGAAATATCAGGCCGCGAGAGAGTAAGATATTGGAGGCCACCCACCATACTCCGATAGGTAGAGGGATCAGATAAGGGATCACCATCCAGACAGGACAATCGAGTGTCAGAGGGCAACGGTGTAGGACACGGTTTGCAGTCAGTCATGTTAAACCGTGCCAATAAATCAACTGCATATCTGGTTTGAGAAAGAAATAAACGATCGGGAAACCGAGAAATTTCCATGCCAAGAAAAAAATTGAGCTCACCCATTCGGCGACTGTCAAAGGTGGAGCACAATTGATCAAGAAATTGGTGGACACTTTGAGGGTCAGACCCGGTGACAATGATGTCATCCACATATACAAGAACATAGACAGTGCAGAAAGTGGAGCAATGAATAAAGAGTGATGCATCAGCGTGACTGTGAACAAATCCCTGAGCAAGAAGAAAGGCACTGAGGCGATGGAACCAAGCTCGGGGAGCCTGCTTAAGGCCATAGAGAGCCTTATGGAGCCGACATACATCGTGAGGATGCAGGGAATCATGAAAACCGGGAGGTTGTTTCATATACACCTCTTCTTGCAAGTACCCATTCAAGAAGGCATTTCGAACATCAAGCTGCTGAAGGGACCAGTTATAAGACAGAGCCAGAGACAAGATAGTGCGAATGGTGGCCGGTTTAACCATGAGGCTAAACGTTTCCTCGTAATCAAATCCTTCCTGTTGATGGAATCCCTTGGCAACAAGGCGAGCCTTGTAGCGGTCAACAGAGCCATCGGCTTTCCGTTTAACTTTGAAAACCCACTTGCATCCCACAATATTCATGGAAGAGGTTGCTGGCACCAAAGACCATGTTTGATTCCTCAGGAGGGCATCATATTCATCCTGCATGGCAGCTTGCCAGTGACTATATTTGGAAGCCTGGGTGAAACTTGTTGGTTCGAAGGACATGGGATCAGAGCAGGCCGCAGATAGAGCATGGGGTAAGGAGTGCGGATGGGTCATAGGGTACAAGGGTTTTGGGGCAGGACCAAAGGGAATGATGGACTTGAGGCTCTTAAACTTTTGGGGAGGGTTTGGTGTATCTGGGGAATTAGGAAGGAGAGAGGGGTCAAGGGGGGAAGAAGATTGAGTGGATGGATCAAGAAGGGAAGAGGAGGGTGTCGACTCGGGTGATGGTTTTGTGGTGTCCGTGATGGAGTCTGGGGTCGTAGGGCTGAATGGTGACGGGGAAGACAGAGGCGATGCCAATTGGTTGTGGGAGGGGGAAAAGGATGAAAGGACGACGTCTGTTGGAGCAGGGGAGAAAGGTTGTGTTGGGTCAGATTGTGTAGGATCAGATAGAGGTGGGCTGGCGGAGGGAGTAACTGATAGAGAGTCACGGATAATGGGGGCAGATTGGGCTGGACCTGTAGAAGTGTTGATTTGTGAAGAGTCCAGGCTGGGCCCAATATCAAACTGAGAGGCAAGTGTGGACTGGGCTGCAGGTGTAATTTGAGGTTGCTGGTAAGGGAAGCTTTTCTCATCAAAAATCACATTCCGAGATATATAAATGCGACCTGAAATAGGATCAAGACAGCGATAGCCTTTATAATGAGCATCATAGCCAATAAATACACAGGGAACGGATTTAAAAGATAATTTATGCCTGTTGTATGGCACCATATGAGGGAAGCATGCACAACCAAAACTCTTGAGAAATGTATAATCTGGTGTCCGGTGAAATAATTTCTCATAAGGAGAAATGTGGTCAAGTTGAGGAGTTGGTAGGCGATTAATCAGAAAAACCGCAGTAGAGAAGGCTTCAACCCAAAAGCTGTGGGGTAGGCGGGATTGGGCCAACAAACAAAGGCCCATTGCAACAATATGCCGATGTTTCCTTTCCACCACTCCATTTTGTTGGGGAGTGTATGGACATGAGATCTGATGTGATATTCCCTGGTCACGTAAAAATGTTAGGAATAATTTGCTAGTAAATTCTCCGCCACCATCAATCTGCAGTTGTTTGATACTAGAACTAAAAAGATTTTCCACCATCTTTTTGAAGTGAACAAATGTAGCAAGAACTTCTGATTTCTTAGCCAATGGATAGAGCCAAGTGAACCGAGTATTATCATCGACAATGGAGAAATAATAATGGTAACCAAAATTTGAGGAGAGTGGTGCAGGGCCCCATAAGTCAAGATGTAATAGTGCTAATGGAAATTGAGCATGAGATTGTCTATATGCAAAGGGCAATCGACAAGATTTTCCTAATGGGCAGACATGACAATTTTTATTGGAGATAATTGTACCATCAAGTGGTAAGTGGTACTTATTCAACAATGTAGTAAAAACTGAATGAGATGGGTGTCCAAGTCGGGCATGCCACACGTCCTGTGTTGTACGCTTTCCATAACAAGCAAGTTGATGAGCAATATGAGTGGCTGTTTGAATATGATAAAGGCCATCAGAACTACTGCCAGTAAGGAGTACCGTCCCCGTTTTGTTGTCCTTCACATGAAACCCATTAGCATCCAACTCAAAAAAACAATCATTATCACAGCAGAAACGACGAATAGAAATCAGGTTTTTGCGGATCGCAGGTACACACAAGACTTCATTAAGGTTTAATGATGTGTGCAACCCAGTTAACTTTGTATTACCAATGTGTGTGATTGCTAACTGATTGCCATTCCCAACAATAATTTTATCTGTACCTGTGTAAGGATGAGCATTAGGGAGAGAAGTGGCATGGGCTGTCATGTGGTGAGTAGCGCCTGAATCAAAACACCAATTGAGGTTTCCCACATCAGCAGTAGGAGGAGAAAAGTTTGTCAAATTTTCTGCCATGTATGCATGGGGCTTACGGTCAGGGCAAAACCGGGCTATGTGGCCTTGCTTATCGCACCAAAAACAAATTACTTCAGTGCGTTGGGTATTTGAGGGACTGTCTTGTGGTGTTGGAAGAAGAGGAGGGCGTCCATCAGAGAGAGTCGCAGGAGAAGACGCGACGGCAGCAGATTGTTGGTCGCGAGGCAGAGAGTGACGATCTGGAAACCAAGCCCCTTGAGTTGGCTCCCAATGCGCTGTTCTCCTTGATCCACGCCCTTGATTCCAATGCCTACCACGACCGCGTCCTCTGCCAGATCCGTGATGAGGATTGTGATGGTGACTGGGCATGTTTGAATGGAAGGTGTGCTCGTTGGAAGCACGGTCAGCGGTCATAGCCACTCCTGAAGCCACAGTAAGAGACATTCGTTTCTGCAGATGCTCTTCTCTTAGAGCTAGATCATAGAATCGATCGAAATCAATATCGGGATGCAGGTGAAGTGTTGTGGCTAACTCTTTGTAGTCAAGACCAAGTCCATCCAGAACATAACTGATGAGTTCATCATCATCCATTGTAGCACCAGCCTGTGTGAGGGAATCAAAGAGTGATTTGGCATAATTGAGATAATCAGTCACTGTTGTGTTGTTGTCCTTTCTGAGAGTGCGAATTTGGTCTCGGAGAATCCGTACACGGGTACTAGCAAGAGGTGAGAGGCGCTTGGCCAGCATGGTCCAGGCTTGATGAGCAGTGGTACAAGGGATGAGAAGTGTCTTGATGGAAGAGGAGGAAGTCGCTTTGATCCAACTCAGGACCAGTTTATCCTTGGCTAACTCTGGGTGCACAGATCCATCTTCTTGCACTTTGGGTGGGTCTGTGCTGTTCTTGACGACTGCTGCAAGACCGTGCATCTCCAAAACATCTTCAAATTGGGATTTCCAACTCAAGTAGTTGGTGCGATCCATAGGAACTGAGAACAATGATGAGATATTGAAAGAGGTGGGCAAGGAATGGGATGAGAATGGAGGTGAGGAAAGTTTTGACATTTCAGAAATCAGTTTTGACATATCAATATTGCTTGATTCTCCAGATTTAGGTGTGTCGGCCATTGGTTTGGGTAGGATCGATATTTTGAGGGTTAGCTCCAAAGAGCTCTGATACCATATGAGAAAATGAACTGAAGAGGAAGAGAGGGGGATGAGAACAGAGAGATTAAGAATAATTGCCACGATCCAAATTACTCGTTCTCTGTATTATCTGCAGTATAAATATTGGTACATGGGGTAGACTTTCTCAAGTCTATTTACAGAAACTTAACGTTATAAGGTAAGTCCAATCAATTACATATATTACAGAGGAATTGACAATCAATCATTCTGGCTGATGAATGCCGTGCTTGTGGTTAGGAGGCTTCTAAGGCTAATGTACTGGGATCAGCTGATTTCATGGGGCTGACAGATTGGATAGGATCTGCTGGTGTAGTATTCTCTTTACTGAGGACGTGAGAAGTTCTCACTGAGAACTGAGTTGTTGAAACACATAGGCAAGTGGAAGGCTGTGCGACTGCATGGTATGGATTAACAAATAGGTCGTCAAGAATACCTCTAGAGAAACAGTGACATTCTGTATTATGACAGTAAAATATGAAGATATAAACCCTGAAGGAAAAGAAACAGAGAATGTATTTGTCTCTCAACAGCAGCGTCTAATATTGACCTAATGAATGGAAACTAGCTTTTTCGTTCCTAATTGGGATTCTTTGTGTCTAATAACACTTTCTAGGTTTTCAATAACAGCAGGTTCTACACATGAGAACTAAAAAGTAGTTTTCCCTTTTGCCGTGGTGAGATGGCACTTTGCAATTTGGGTTTTCAGTGGTTTTGAAGCAAAATTAACATCAAACAATAATCAAATGTGGGTTAGGTTAGTTTGTCTAGACGTCCGCCCTCTTGCATCCGAGTTCAAACCATTTTTCATACATTAGAGTAGTTTAGAATATTTTCAAAATAATAATAATAATCAAAGTCATAACGAATCATATTCTCTGTCAGTTAATGTAAGAAATGGTGGTAAATTTGATCCGCATAAGTCCGAAATTCAAAAGGTTTTTTTTTTTTTTTTTTGGGTTCTTTTGAACATATTTTCATGCCTTGGTTTAAAGTTCAGGCATTTACTGCTTCATTGGTTAAACAAAATTGTGTTCAGTCGCAAATGTTTCTAAGTATATTCACCAACTGCTTTAAGAAGATAAAGAAGAACAATTGTATTTTCTTCAACCAATACGTACTCCCGATGTTCTAATTAAAAAGTACATCAAAATCGCACAAAACTCATTGAAGGTTAAAACCACTATGAACTGTGGATATTAATATAACACATTTCATATGTTCTAAACTACGACAAATAAGGGAGGAATTACCTAACTCAAAAGTCCAAACTTTGTAATGCTTACCAGAGTGTAGAACTAGGGCCGAGGCTTAAAGTTTTTATACACAAGAATTTCTGTCAAGGGGAAAACATTGGGATATTGAGCACAATATGGAATGTATCTCCTCAAACATCTGCCAAGTTCTAGGAATTCTCGATCTCTTTCGAAGAAACAAAACATCGTAGCTCGAAAGAAGCATATCGAATATTTCGGATGGAGAAGATGAAGGACTTTAACTCCAACTGAAGAGGAGGGTGGAAGAAAGTTTGAAGGAAGAGAGGGAGAAGGAGGAGCATCTTTTGCTTGAACTAATGACACTGGGATAAGACCCATTATTATCACCATTCTCTGATATGATTTTCCTCCATTAGTTTTGAAATGTGTAAGTTTTTGTTTTAAAGTTGAATAAGTCAGTGTAAAATGTAAACCCTTTGACATACTTTAATCGCCAAAAAAAAATTCAAATCTATAATTTGGGGTGCACCGTGGAAAGAAAACAGATAAATTTTAGCTCTTAATTAGGGATTTTAAGTTAACCAGCCAATGAAGAGAAACAAGAATAGGGAGAAGAAACTTCACAAACTTGATTGTACGGCAACTCGGATACGACCATCAGATAATAAACTATATCACAGTTTGATCATTTGGCTTTATACTCAACTCAATACGTTCCTATAAAGTTGAATTTATCAAAGTTATACACTATTCGCTGTTGAATTTTAAGTCACTATATTTATTTATTTTTTAATTTAACCACACAAAAACTCAAACAAAAGTTAACACAAATTTTCAGACTCTGACCTTGTGTATAGAAGAAATTTATTTATTTAATTTTTTTTTTTTTGGGTGTGGAATTAAAGACAAAGGGAGGATATACGAAGCAGTTTTGTTTCTCCCAAAGGGTGTTTATGAAAAGAAAACTGATCAGAGAATCAGAAATTGAAAGGTCTTGACTTGAGAATTACAATGTACGCAAATGCGGGTTCCAGTTGGCCAAGACAATATACCCACCCCTTTCATCCGAATTTGATTACCCTCTACGTAAATTAGAGTAAGTTAGGCCATCACTTGTAACCCCCAAAGAATAAAAGAGGGCAAATGCATGACATATAAGAAAATGGTATGATAAAAAAATCACTAACATATTATGGAAGTGCACATTGAGTGTCCAAATCAGTGAAATCACACTCACTCATCAATGCGATATTAATTAGCACACTAGATGATTAGTATAGCCAATGATTTGCATCCATCTCGGGTACCTATTTGACCTTGCATCATAAAAAATTGCAAAATTTAACCAAAAAAAGGAAACAGAGGAAAAAGTAAAATTGCATACAACTAACAAAAATCGTCTTCTGCCACCACTCTGATTACATGCCAAGTTTGCAATTCAAATATAAAGAGAGTACAAGAATTTCAATGTTTAAGTCCTAATTTAAGTACATGTTTTCCAACCTCTAACCATTTGCAGGTATCTAGATGGGCTTGCAAACTCTTAAATATTGGCAGACCTACAAAAATATAACAAACCTTGCACAGGATCGACCACGGAGAGAGAATTAGAGGCCAAGAACTGAGAGAAGTTCGCGCCATCTTGGAGTTTCTTCATCAAAAATGTAGGTCAAAGGCGAAACTAGAACCCCGCTGCCTCCAATCTGCACCAAATTATAGGACATTAAACCCCAGTATCCAAGGAAAGGAAAATCTTAAATGAAACATGGACTTAGATTCAAAATTTAATAATTAAAAAATAGGCCTTTGTGTACAAGAGGCAGGCACATTGATATCTGCAGAGAAACTCCACATCCAAGGTTTAAACCAGTTCTAATTTAGAACCATTGTTCCAGCATATTAAAAAAATGACCAACTAAAAACTAGAAACTAGTTCAAACCAATGTTCATCCAATTCAAAATATTTTCCTAGTCCCTACAATATTTAAAAAATAATAATGACGAAACTAAAGCTCTGATTGAACAGTCCAACTGCCATTCTCTGACTTATTATTTATTTGTTTCTTTTATATACTGTAAAGATAAATACATAAGCCAGAAGAATTTCGCTGCATGAATGTGAGGGTGCTGGTCAACAGAACAAGCACTCTCATAGCATTTGAGAAGGGAGGATTCATTTTATATAACATTGAACAATGCTTATAATATATTATCATGGCTCACCGCTCTCAGTTGTTGTACAGACTTGTAGAGCGCCTTTTTGGGTACACATATGACTATGGCATAGTAATCAGAAGAAATTTGCCCATCACGTTTGCAAAAAACTGGACTTATGGTGGGTCCCTGCATGTGTTACCATGTAGATTATTTAGAAACTCATCAAAGTGAAAAAGGGTCAGTACATCACCATAAAAGACCAGTTATTAGTGTATACTGCAACTTGAACTTAAGGTTCATGGTTAGAGAGTGATGCTTTATTTCAAACCTCACCTGCAAACCTGATAATGATGGCTGGCTCAAGACACGCTCAGCCACTTCCTCTGCACTACTTCCTCTCATATTTGCAGTTACCTATTATGAATCCATGAAAAGAAAATTTATAAACTACGGGGAAAAAATCCTGAAGGTACAAAAATAGGTTTTCAGATACGCACCGTGAACTGACCCTCAGCCCTTAGATGCGCCTCCAATCTTTCAAGAATCTCATGTGTTGTGTCCAGTGCACTTTTCCTTTGGATCAACGATCTCTTGCTTGCAACAAGAACTGCCTAAAGAAAATCTAATTACAAGCATAAGACAAGATATGGAAAGAGCAGGGAGTTGAACAAGCTCCTTCTAAGTAGCATGCTTAAACCTACAAGATCACATGCTAGTTAAGATGGGCCATAAAGCAAGAGCCTTACTTGGCTTCGCAACACAACTCCCCCCTCGATCTCTTTCAAGTTGTTTTCTTTCAGTGTGATCCCACTACTCACAAGATCCAAAATTGCATCAGCTATCCCCATCTAAATTCAAAAGAGAGAGAGGTGGCAATTAATTATTTTCTACTTTTATTGATAAGTAAAACATGAACCCTAGCTTCAAAAGCCAAGGTCAACAATACCACAGCAAACTAGATTGTACAAAAGATTGAAGACCATGCTCATGAAACAACTAGCTAAAGAGTCATTTGAATGTATGGTCATCTAGAACTTAAGCATGGATTCAGTCTCTTCAAGAAATATCATAATATTAACTTAAGCAGCTATAATCCAGCAGAGTTCTGGACTACTATAACGTTGAATGAGACGACTTATAGGTTACATATTGATACACAAAATTATTTGAAACAAAAACTAAACGATAAAAACCAATAGCCTATGTTTCTCCTCAAAAAGAATCAGGAAACAACGAATTGAAGATATCGTTAATCATGATACATATACTGGGAAATATGCATCATGCTTTATATTATGCTGGGAGCAATGCAACTACATTCAGACAGCAGGCAATGCTCCTCATAAGTTCAAGCAACCCCACCAAATTTTACTCTGACAAAGCATATTCTTACCGCAGGAGCTGCCTCGAGTGCTCCATCGGCAGTTGAAAAGCTCACATGGTTCAGTCCATTTTCTTTCATAAATTTTGGACCTAGCTGCAGTAGAAGACAAAAAGAGAAATTAAATCCAAACAGAACCCTTATTTCCAATAAGATAACAAAAGAAACTTATTCCCAAAATGGAAAGTGATGAATAATACAGTGAAAAAATCTTAAACACATTGCGTACATAGGTAAAGCCAGTAGCAACTCGCAGAGGTTTCTCTTCAGTCCATTGAGGCATTTGTGCTAAATCCTTCAGTGAATTTATATTCTCAAAAATCCCATATTTTGGAATCTGAAAAAATAAAGGATATTTGAAGGCTATTAAAGGAAATATGAGTGAGATAACTGGAGTTGACTATTTGGGTAATAAGAAAGTAACTCACTGCAAGGGATAAGTGACAGTCCCCATAATCAAGAGCATCATGAACAATGATAAGATCTTCATTCCCCTAAAATAGAACTTTAGATGATTAGTGTTCTGTTCTCTTTGAACAAGTAATACGAGTGAGAAGCTTTAATTATCAATGCAATTCTTCATATTCATTTTGGATAAGAAAAAAATAATAAACAATGGAAATATCTTTCATAGAAGAACAACATGAAGTAATTTTTCTGACACAATATGCGGAATGAAAGAGTGCAAAAGAGGACAAAGAACTTATATTTAAAAAATAAAAGGACAGATTCTATGAGATGGCCTGCTTCCAAAGTTTTATCCAACACTCAATTCTTAAATATAACATAGCTACAAGGGGATTGTAGCTCAGTGGTTAAGAACATTTACACTTGCACTTGAGGTCTGTCTCTCCCCCAATATCCCTTGTATCAACAAAAATATATAACAGGTCTTCCAAAAGAATACACTGGTTTACTGGTCAAGTAACTATGCTGGACTATCCAAAGGTCTCAGAAGCAATGAAAAAGAAGACATAGCCTATTACTTTATGAGTTGTTACTCTGCAAGTGCATGCACATTTCCATCTGTTTCTGGCTCTGACTTATTTCCTGGTTAGTCAACTACATTCACAGGTCTGAAGTCAAGGGATTAAAACAAGGGGGAAAGCCTACTATAGTTGGTGGAGGCTTTCCTTCTTTTCTTTTTGGCAAGTAATCCAAATGATGATAAGTTTTAAATATCAATGTACTTCTTCATAGTCATTTTGGATAACAAGCAAAGGAAATAGAAAATATTTCTTCAAGAGAAGGACAACATGACATACACAAATTACTAAGGAAAAACAGTGATGATCTGTTTATTAATCATTTTAAAATGTTTCAACTGAATATTGATTCATACCTTTTGGCAGAGGTATCATGGCAAAACCAAAGGCAAAACAAGCAAGCCATGATTGGTCTGAGGTAAGTATCAAGAAATTGAGAGATCATGATTGAACGATGACTAAAATCACAAATATCAACGTTTTTGCACACAGTAACAGCACATTGGATGACTCATGACTGTTGGTGTCAATTATATAGCTTTCTCCATTGTTTGGCCCAACGATTACAAAAAATTAATGATAGCAAGTTATGAAAATTTCTAAACAAATTCCACACCAAAAGAAAAAGGAGTACATATTAAGAAATTTTTTTAATTTTTTTTTTCATCTGTTTTAAACAAAGGGCCAACTTCATATCTATAAATTTGAACTTCTAAGTAAATACATTCTGGGTTAAGCATTCCAATATCCAAGATACACAGCTAGCATGGAAGACGACATCATTAGTTTCTAAAGATTTGATGATATTGAGATGGAAATCAATTTTTCGTGCAGAATTTTATAGTGCTGAATAGAACCCAACTACATTTACAATTGTGCACCCTAAATCCCAATTACATATACAACTGCACACCCTAAAACCAATAAATTGAATGAATAAGATATTTAGGTGATGGTTACCTGCCCATATTCGCTGACGGTATCAAAACCTGCTATGCCAAGATCTAGGTCTCCAGACAACAATTTCCGCACAATGTCTTTGGGCCGTTGAAACCACACTTCCAAATCCGAAAGCTGCAGTGAAAATTCATGGAGAAATGAATTTCAATTCTTTTTTTCAAAAATAAATAAATAAAAGATAAAAGATAAAAAATTTGAATGAAAGAGAAGGAACCTGTGGGATTTGTGCAACATATTGTCGCGGATTGACATGCTTGACGGACAATTGACAGTCCTTGAGAAGATCAAGAGTGTCGGCGGCCATGCGGCCTTTGCTTGGCAAGCCAAGACGAATCTCGTTCCTCTCGGGGACTCCTCCATTCACCACTTCCGCCGCCGATTGCAGCTGCGAAACGCTACATGTGATGTGGAAAGACCGGGAGATGGGAACGTAGCGAGTGGGAAAGAACGGGCACTTTGTTAGGTTTGGATTTGACGCCAACATCTTACTCTTTGCTTCAGATTTCGATTTTGAAAATGTGAGCAGCCGAAAAGGGGACTGAGCGTGAGAGAGTTCAGAGCGAGAGACAGAGACTGAGAGAGATGGGTCGTGGGTGGGCTGATGGCTGAGAAATTTCAAGTTAGGATATTATGTTAGTATTTATATGACACTCAAGTACAAGAAATAATATATTTAGTCCTATTTAGTCCTCCTTTGTTGAGCCGGGCCCCCTACCTATTTTCTACCAAAAATATAACAGTGTATTTGTACTATTATTATTGCCGACTTTCAAGTGAAGAGGTCTAGACTTAAACAAGGATGCCGACATCTTTTTTGACTCACAAATTAATGCACTTTAAATTTGGGAGTATTTGACAAGTTTAACAAAATAAAATTAATGAATATTTTCATGTGCGCATCTCCACGTGTGTTGGTTATGGTTGGAGTATAAATTTTATATATAACCTGTGTTGTGGTCTTTTAAGGTAATATTTAATTTAAATATAAGGAGTATAATTGAAGATATTCTTAGTGACTTTTGACAAATAATGTAAGGGTAAATTACTCAAATGATCCTCAAATTTATACGTGATTTATATTTTGGTCCCTAAATTAAATTATTAGTCCAAATTGTACATAAACTCTATTTTAATCGTCCATTTGATCCAACCGTTACATTCTGTCAATGTTGCTGTTAAATATAAGGACAAATTGGTCATTTCGCATGTTAAAAATAAATAATTACTAAAAAATAAAAAAAAATCTCCCTCTCTCTCTGTCTCTCTCTACAAAAAATTATTAGTCCAAAGAAATCGAAGGGAGGGGGTTTGGGTCTAATGATTTTTTTTCTCTTTTTCTTCAATTATTTTCTAATTTTGTATTTATTTTAACCCTATTTTATTTGTTAATTATGAAAAGTCGTATTTGCCCCTAAAATTTGGTTACATTTAATAGAAAATGTAACGGTTGGATCAAATGGGTGATTAAAATAGAGTTTATGTACCATTTGGACTAATAATTTAATTTAGGGACCAAAATGTAAATCGCGTACAAGTTTGAGGACCATTTGAGTAATTTACCCAATAATGTAAACATGACACGTATGCAAAGTTTTCTATATTTTTAGAGTGCTGCTATTTTCACCCTCCGTGTTCTATTTTTTCACCCACCTTATCTTCCCACCTACCATGTAAATTTGAGAAAATAAAATCCTATCTTTTCACCCATCATTATTCCTAAAATACCATTTAATTTTTAATTCAAGAAAATTCTCTTTGCTAATCCATTAGGGATCCGGATCCTTTGCTTTGGTTTTTCTCATAATTAAAACATACAAATATATTTTCCTTAAAATGTAAATTAATTCCCTCTCTCATTCATTATTTGGCCTCTCTTTGTTTAATTAAGGAGTTTTTTTCCTTTTTAATTCTTATGAAATTGAGTTTTTATTTTAGGGTTGATGTTTTTCCCTTAAGTCCTTAAAAGTCATTTTGCAAAGGGGTAAATTCGTATATAAAATTTTGAAGATAAGGTGGGTGGGAAAATAGGACAAGTGGGTGGAAATAGCAGCACTATATTTTTATTACATTTACATGTAAAAAATTATTATTTACATGACCCAAAATTCAATACAAAAAATGTTACTATCACTCCGTTGCATGTGAATATACATGGTTGCTATCTCATAAAAAGGCAGTTGATTTTTCAACTTTTATTTTGTCCACTTACACTCTCTTGGTTGGAAATTGTATGTTATCACTCATATTTTGTCCACTTATATTCTCTTATTGGAAATTGTATGTTATAGTAAAAATTATTATTATTATTATTATTTAAAGGGAGGGTAAGAGGACAAAAAATGGAGTGAAAAAATCAACACCCCATAAAAAATGGTATATTTAGTCCCTCAAGTTTGACACCAATTGCAATTTAAAACCTCATGTTTAAAACGTTGCAGTGTCACTCGACTTCATATATATATATATATACCACGTTGTCGTACTACCTTAGTATTCTTTAATCACTTTGTATAAGGTGCAATGTCAATCCTTCGACCATCATTCCATAAGATTCGCAGTAATACAGAATATCAGTTCAAAAATATAATATTTGAGTTTTTATGAATAAAATATTATTTTAGTTTGAAATCGCAATTATTGTCAACTTGAGGGGCTAAACATTATGCCACACATTTTTCATAGAACACCATTATTTACTTTGTACAATTTATTTCCTAATTTTATGAAATATAATATTTATATTTTCAAGTCTATTATTGCATTTTCAAAGGAACTGATTTTCTCACTAATTTTTTTATCTATTTATAATCTCTTTATTAGAAATTGTACGTTCTCATTTTTTCTGTCTATTTACACTCCCTTGTATGTTATAAAAAAAAATTTAAAAAAATGTATTCTACTTTCTTTTGGCCTGAATTTATCTTACTTTTTTTTTTTTTTTTTTTTTTTTGCAAAGGACCTACTAGTATAGTGGTACAAAATTCTGAATTCAAGTCATAGCATCTGTGTAATGTGTGCAAATTTAGTATACTGTTATCCCTCAATAGAACGCGACCCTGTCGACAAAATTTCCCTCCGTTTATTTTAAAGCGATACAGAGTTACAGCAGGGCATATGAACATTTCACTCAATCAAACACGTTACGGAAAGAAGAAGCTACCACGTTGCGTCAATGTCACACCACGTGGTGATCCAACGGCTGGTAATGTCGGTAGCAGTTTAAATGCCTTAATCCACCGAATAAGCAATCACACTTTCTTTCTTCTAAGAAGACTTCAGAGCCTTCTTTCTTTTTCTTCTTCTCTGCAACAACTACTCCTCCTTTACTTTCTTTTCCAAAGAGCTTCGGTCAGGCCAATCGTTGTACGATTTGTAGGGTTTTCGTTTTCGAATTTGATTTTGATGGAGTCGGCAACGACGTCGTCTCGCGAAGCGGAGTTCGAATACTTGTTCAAGCTGTTGCTGATTGGGGACTCTGGGGTTGGAAAGAGCACCCTCCTCTTGAGTTTCACTTCCGATACCTTTGAGGATCTCTCTCCTACTATTGGTGACTTATCCTTCCTTAAATTTTGTTTTTTAAACTCTTATTTGTATTTTTTTTTCTTTTTGTAATTTTGCATTTTATATTTTGTTTTTGTAGGTGTGGATTTTAAGATAAAACATGTTACTCTTGGTGGTAAAAAGTTGAAGCTTGCAATCTGGGACACAGGTAATGAGTTGTGTTATATAGTACTTTTTCACCTTTGTATGGAGATTAAGTTTATTGTGCAACATTGTGAAGTTCTTCAATTAAAATTATGAATTGCTTGATCACATACCATTTTTTAGATTACCCAACACATTTTCCAAGTGGATGATCAGTTCTTACTATTTTGGTGGTTATATGGTTTCTACAACCTTTCGATTTTTTGGTATTTGGTGTTTCCTTGTATATGATTACTTATTTGTCATCAGAAAATGGATTACTGGGTTTGATGGTGCAGAAGTTTTTCAATTTGATATTGTTGGCAAGTTTCACACAAATTCACTGACATAAAAAGTATTGTTCATAATGCAGCTGGACAGGAAAGGTTTAGAACTCTTACTAGTTCATATTACAGAGGAGCTCAAGGGATAATATTGGGTATGTTTGTCTCTTTCGTGTTTATCCAGCACACATTTTTTCACTTGTTAACTATATTGTTTATAGGTTAGCTGTTGTTTGAGAATCTATGGGACTTTGTACTTATTTGTTGATCTGGTGCAGTGTATGATGTGACGCGAAGAGAAACATTTACGAATTTGTCTGATATATGGGCTAAAGAAATTGACCTGTACTCCACAAATCAAGATTGCATCAAGATGCTTGTTGGAAACAAAGTCGATAAGGTTTGTACTCTCTCACATTCAGTTGTTGATTATTTCATTAAGTATTGCACCAAGGTTCTAGGGCCTAGTTGGTGTTGTATATTTTATTTTTTGGATCGGATAGTTGGCGTTGATTTGGTTTAGAAGTTATCCATTCTCTCTCGCGCGCTCATTAGACACTTAGAAGTCTTGAATCATTAGACACTTAGAAGTCTTGAATCATTAGAAAAGAAGGGAAAAGTAGGATTTCCTCGATCTTGACCTTTTCATTTTCTAATCAATCTGCCAGAGGTCCCCAAATCTATTGCAATTATTTGTATAGCCAATATGACAATTAAAAGCCTACCATAGCTATATAAATAACTAAGTGTAATTATTTCCTGAGTTGTAATTCTGATAAATAGAAACTAAAAGCAATCTAATTCAAGCTTGCGATCATTGCTAAGACAGACAAGTTTTATTCATGTATTCATCATCAAGAATCCATATTCAGGTTATCTTTTTTTCCCCCCCCAGGAAAGTGAAAGGACTGTCAGTAAAAAAGAGGGGATGGACTTTGCAAGGGAGTATGGATGCCTTTTCCTTGAGTGTAGTGCAAAAGCTCGAGTAAATGTTGAGCAATGCTTTGAGGAGCTTGTCTTAAAGGTATGCAAAATGGTGGCTTCCCTCTTTTTTCTAAATTACTTATGATTATGAGATGTCTTCTATATGGGTTCTCTGGGATGGTACTGGTTCAGATAATGGTTTGTTTTCTAGATTTGCTACCATAATTTATGGGCACTGGGTACTTTGGAAATGATTGTTGTCACCATAATTTCATAATGCTTCATTTCTCTTAATGGCTTTGATAGTGTTGAAGTTGGTTTGTGTTTACAAGACATTTTTCATATTAAAGTTACTATCCATAGATCAATGTCAACTTGGATGTTTGATGATTGCATTATGATAGTCTGGCAGGCCAACTTATCTTTTTGGTTCAGTTGGATGTTTTCTCTTGTGAATGTGTGATGATGTTATTGTACCATTTGATGCAGATATTGGAAACACCAAGTCTCCTGACCGAGGGCTCAGCAGGTGTGAAAAAGAACATTTTCAAACAAAAACCTGCTGAATCTGATGCTGCATCAACAAGTGGCTGTTGCTAATGGTGATTGGATTTTGGAGATTTCAACATATGTTGGCATATTACCCATTTGTCTTCTTTTTACCAAGGCTGATTCGAAATTCTCGTGTATCATCATCAAATTTAACGGAACTGTGATACGGTGATATTTGGGGTGATATTTGGTGTGATTTAACCCGACAATTATATATTTATAATTTCCAGAGCTGAGATTTCAGGGTTTCCGATTGTTGTCTTCTTCTTTTCCTTATTTGTTTCAGTTACCTCTTTCTGAATTTGAATGTGAAGCTTGACCAAACAAGTACTTCTGGGTTATAGTAATGATTCCTGATTCTCCTATTTTAAATGTGATCAACTACGTTTTGTACATAGCATAGCAGCCTGGAAAGTGAGTGAGTTTTACCTGCGCCGTATGGTAATATCAACTGATAATTTGATACACCGATCCATCGGAGACATGCAATGTTATATTCCTAGAGAGCAGCAAACTGCTCTTTAAAGTGAAATTGTAGACCAAGTTATTACACGTATCCATGCCACGGAAGTGGCTTGTAAACCAACAATTTGTTGTTTGAGGACAATTACTCAGGACTCGTTGTTATATTTGGTCGGCGTGATGCATCAGTAATCGAAATCAGAAAACAACAAACGATAGGGTGAAGGAAACTGCATCCGTATCTCATCAAAAGAATAAGACCTAATGAAAACCAGTAGTTACTTATATGGTGGCGCAATGTCGTCTCTACTTTCTCAACCTTGCAAGCTAGAATTCAAAACCAAGTTTACAAGACTACAACAAAACTATTCGCCAAAATGGCCATCCTCTGTATGATTGGAGAAAGCAAAACGCCATAAACCGAACAAACAGATAAAATGGAACCAACGAGCCTGAAGAAACTAGGTTGAATGTTCAATGGTAACAGAGAGCTAATAGCAGCATTAAAATCTGCAAACAAGGTTCCACCATAATGTTATCTAGTCATCAAGCCATGGACTTTCGCTTCTCTTCCTCCAGTCGCTGCAGCTCAGTCAGTCTCTCAGCCCATGCTCTTTCCCTTGCCACAGCAGCCATTTTGTTCTCAATTCTCTTTATATTCTTCTTCCTTTTAGCCTCCTGCACTAAAGCCTTTCTTTTCTTCTTTTCTGACTGCACAACCTCAAAAGTAGTCCATATTAGAGGAAAAGCATATCTACAAAAGGGATTTCAATAAGGACTGAAGTTCAAGTTAAAATTTTGTATTTTAGGCAAGCAGGAGGAGGAATTAAATTCCATCCCAACCTAAGGATTGTTCCAGGCCAAAATGATTCCAAACCGTGTAAGACTAAAATTATAAGACCAGCTAGAGAACTGTATCATCCAAGACAAAGGGAGCAGGAGATTTGGACAATTTTGATTTGTTTTTTCAAGCAAAATCATCTCAAATATATGAATATTTGCATCACTGAATATAGCTCAAGTATGTGTTACTGATTTTTATAGCGTTGAATTACCTAATTCATTCTACTGTATATAGGATTCCTCATCCAACTACCCCATCTAAATTGATTGTAAAGAACGAGCAATTTCTGAATTATTATTGTGAAACAAACAAAGTCCTCTCTATGGTAAGCTTTAACAGGAAAACTGAGCATTTTCTGAGTAAGACATGACACAGTTTGTAACTGAAATATAAAATAATAAAATAAAATAAAATTCCCAAACAAAGAAGATAAGAATAAGTTCCCAGTTATCTTCATGACAATGTACTTAGATTTCTATTTTCGTAAAACACCCTAGTATATCTAAACCATTACAGACAACAGAAACATAATAGAGAGACGAATAAAAGAGTTCACAAAATACACACCAATATAAATGCACGGCGCAGCCTCAGGCGCTTCTTCTCATTCCTCCTCTTCACACTTCCTTCATTGGGTCTACTAGGAACTATCGGTTCTCCAGGAGCACACTGAATCCCAGCATATGGTCCTGCATTCAAATAATAATGAATAATATCATGAATTTTTTTATTGAAACCAAATATCTAACTAAACTATTTCCCAAACCCTAAATGTAAATTAAAAAATTAAGCATTGGCAGCACTTGATGGCTAAGACTCGGTTTTTTCTTTCCTCAAAAACCAAACATGTAATTTCCAACTGTGCAATCATATCCAAGAGGTAATTAGTTAATAAGAGTTCACCTCAAATTAGGAGAGTCAGGTTTAGGATGAAGAAGCTACCTGGAGGTCTTATGCTGGCCCTTTTTCGACGAGACTTGAGGCTGGGTCGCCGCTTTGGGAAACGAGTATCTGTCAAGCTGTGGAAATGATTCGAAATCAGAAAAGACCACGGAGCTTGGCCACCAGAAAGGAAGCGGGTCTCAGGTTTTGGGCACACAGAACTGGCAGCAAATGAGGTTAAGGAGCAATTCGAGGTGCGGGATATTAGGGTCCGGGATAAAGGCCGCACAATGGACCTTAGGGCTCCAAATACCATCTCTTTTGTTTGATTTCAAGTGTTGATGAAGCTGTGATGAGTATTTTTAATTATCTGAAATCAAGTTATTCATTTTAGCAAGTTTAAACAAAAACCCTCAACTTATAACCTATTAGAAATCACATATGAATCAAAAGCCACCCGATATTACGTCAATGCCATGATAATTCAAATACCCATAAATCAAGAACCCAGTATGATTTTGTTCATACATTCATACATTCAGTAGTGAAAATAAAAAATTTCCTGTTAAAGCACATGCCAAGTGAATCAAATTGAAAAACTCACACAACAATACACAAACCCAGATGAAATAAATTTAAAAAACAAAAACAGAAAAAAAAAAAAAAAAAAAAACTATTGATTTAAGCTGAATTTCTACACTTCCAGCAATAATGTTTGCAAAAACGGAAAGATTCCGTTACCTGCAAGAACGTGAAACCCTCTGTGTGTTTAAAGCTATTGCCTTCGCTTTCCCGCAGCCAGTGTTGGGTACGTTGAGAGCGAAATGGCTGAGAGTGAGAGAGAGAACGGAGAGATGAAGCAGAGCAGAGCAAAAATTGGGGCCCAATGGATCGGGTCCACCATTTTGCGGACTGGGCTAAAATGTAGTGGGCTGGATTAAATTCGCATTCTTTCTGGTCTGAGGAATTAAATCTGGTTCGGTATACAAAGGTGATGATTTTGGCACTAAAAATCTCACATTCCACACACCTCTACTACCACTCACACCTATAAAAAGGGGGTGCCAAGATTATCACAATAATTAATCAATATGTCAATCACCTTTAAACTTGGCACGAAAATTTGTAAGACATATAAAGTTGGAATTCTCTTTATCAAGCGGGAAAAAAAAAAATATTTAGGGCCCATTTCATTTAGGCGTACGGTTCGGTTTGAATTGATTTCACCTTTAAATCACAATTAAATTAATTAATTGTTAAACTGTTTGATTTTATTTGAGCTAAAGTGAGGAGAGAAGTCAAAACAAAACCACTATTATAGTATAAAGTTATATCATTTTTATAGGGTTTTCATTTTCCAAAACATGCATTTACACAATTTATAAAACTAATAGTTATATGAAATGAAATATAACAATTTTATATTTAACAAAATTTCCTTTTCAGCATGTGTGGGTAGGTATGAGACAATTAAATAAGAGTGAAAATAGTCAGACTGAAAACAATAATTTTCTTTTACCCAAAAAAAAAAAAAAAAAAATCTGACAATATGTGGGTGGTTTTCAGCAATCGGGTGGGTGTGGCAATAAAATTCCCCTCGGTAATGGTAAGTCATCAGATTCATCACTTTTTTTTCTTCAGTCTTTGTAAAACCACCCCTCTTTTTTATATGCAAAAAACAACACAACCAAAAGAAAACATGGCAACATCATGAACACAACTACACGAGACTCTGATACCACCACAAGCACCACTGCCTCTGCAGCAGCCTCTTCTGAGGCTGTCCTTGAAGAGGCCCCACCACAACCACCGCCACCACCAGCTGCTGCTGCTGCATCAGCAAAAGCAGAGCCTCTCATGTTCTCCAAGGATCCAAATGCCCTTGAAAGCGGTGGTGGGATCAGGTGAGGTTCCTTCTCATTTTTCATAAACCCGATTCTTACTATTTTTGTTTATAAAATTTATTTATTTATTTTTCATAATTGCTTGGTTGTTTTTGATGGGTCACTCTTTGTTTTTACTGGGATCGCTTCCTGTCTCTGAAAACATATCTATGTGGTTTCCTTTTGATCAGTTGAGGTGTTTCTTGTGACTGACTGAGGATTGAGTAATATGGTTGTGGTTGTTCTTATTGGTTTAATTTGTTTAAGATCTTTTGATAAATCTTGGGGATTCTTTCTTTCGAACCCAAGAGGGTGTTTCCATTGGGTTTCAAAAAAATTCTTTTTAATGTTTTAACACTCTTTAAATTCCACTTTTGTCTCCTGATAACCTGTTAATGTTTGATAATTCCTCTACAAAGATTGTCAGCTGATGAATGGAAATGAAGATTATAATTGAGTTATTTTCTTGCTGTTTGAAATTCAGTGCAATCTTTGAAGTTGTTGAACAACATTGAAAAGAGAAGAAGTTAGTTTCAAACCTCGGAGTTTAAAAGTTTTGTGACTTTGGTTAGGGATGGTTGGACCTGCGGCTTGCACTAGGTAGTACTTAGGCACACACGGCCAATGAGTTCGCTCTTGAGTAGTTGATTATGGCTATCATGCAATTTCCCTTACATTTAACCTTGTTTCAGTGGAGCTATTTGAACATACATCAATCTAAATAAATTAAAATATGCACCAATTCCGTGCTCGATATGTTGTTCAGCTTAGTCAAAGTGATCACATAAGGAAAATGCTGAGGTTCTTTATATTTTGGTTGGGATTGAGTTATATGTTAGTATGATCTTTGACTCAAACATGTGATTCTGTTTTCGTAATGTTTGTTGTGCTTTCACAGTTTCAAAGTATTGTTTTAACTTGAAATATGACTTGGATGGGTGATATTATAGTTACACAAGATATTTCATCAGCCTTTGCTAAAGGAGCCATTCTGCAGTGTATTTGGTATCAAAATCCTGATAATTGTAATTTTCATGTGTTATGTGGACAACCTAATTGTTTTTCTTCTCTTTTTCTGTTAGCTTTCTCACTGGGAGCCGTAATGCAAGGTTCAGCTATGGATTTTCCAGTTTCAAGGGTAAAAGGCCTTCGATGGAGGATTATTTTGAGGCAAATATATCTGACGTCGATGGCCAGATGGTTGCATTTTTCGGTGTTTTTGATGGTACAATACAAGTTTCTATCACCTATCCCTTGTAGCATGTTCTCTCATCAGGCTCAGAGTGTCAGAAACTATAGGCTGATAGTGTTTTATTTCTGCTTCTTCACATGTTCCCTTTGTCTAGGTTGTCCATCTTGATGGTTAATGTATACTAATGACGAAAAATAAAGTTAGGAAGAATATAGATGGTTGCTTAACACCCCCCCCTCCCTCTTTGTCTTACTCTCTCTCTCTTCTTCTGCGTTGATGATTTTGTGCTCATTTCTTCAGGTCATGGAGGTTCAAGGACTGCAGAGTATCTAAAAAAGAACCTTTTCAAAAATTTGAGTAGCCACCCAAATTTTATCAAAGACACAAAGGCAGCTATTGGTATGAAGTGAGCTATTTCTTTTCCTTCTGTTTACCCATTGAATTCATTGTTTCATGTTAAACTTTCTTCCCTGTGATCATGAGGCATGAGGCAGATCTGTGTTTATGACTGCAGTTGAAGTATTTAAACAGACAGATGTTGATTACCTTAATGAGGAGAAGGGTTATCAGAGAGATGCTGGCTCAACTGCATCAACCGCGTTGCTATTAGGTGATCGGCTTTTTGTTGCAAATGTTGGTGATTCAAGAGTAGTCGGCTGCAGAGCTGGTTCAGGTTACTGTCTTCTCTGCTAAGGGTGGGACTTACGGGGTTATAAGAGCTATAAACTGTATAACGCAAAAAAATTCAGGGCAATAACAAAAATTACTGAACAAAAAAGCTTAGTTTGGTTAATGTCCTTGTCATATTCTGTACTTTTAATGACTCAATAAGTTAAGGACGAGCCTTGTCAGGATACATTAAGTTAACATACTAGTTTTTGTTTTTTTCCTTTTTAATCAAAGTATATGCAAATAACTTTTTCTTTTTCTTTTCTACTAAATAGTTGTGACATCATATATTGTGTTTCACTGTAGCTATTCCCTTGTCCATTGATCATAAACCTGATAGATCTGACGAACGCCAAAGAATTGAAGAGGCTGGAGGTTTCATTATTTGGGCAGGTAAGCTACATTTTCTTGAGTGTATGGTTTCAATTGGTCTATGTGATGTATACTTTTATAGTGGTAAGGCTGCATTTTCCCAATATTTGTGGCACCTGTTGATTATGGCATTAATTACAATGACTAGAACTTCAATCAGTAACTTATATTTGTATATATTTTTTCTGGATTGCCATAAGTGAAGTTGATTTTTTAATAACTCTTTATGACTCAAGTGTATCACCTGATATAGTAATAACACATGCATGATAAACAATTATAAAAAATTAGAAAAAAGCTGCCAAAACCAAGCCATTCGAATGGTGGATTTTCTTTTACAGATAGAGCTTTTTACTCATTCCCATCCTTTGCTCCCTTTTTGGGATTATATCAGTCACCTTCTATCTTGTAGTACTATCAACAAACTAATGAAATATCTGACAGAAATGTTCTCTTATTTAGGTTCAGAAAAGAATATTGTTCAGCTGTGGGACTGCAGGCTAAGATGATCTCCCTGTAATTGTACTAATATTGTTGAGAATATAGAATCTCTTGTCACGAGTTCATAGCCTTGCATGACTAAATATAATATCTTGGGCGTCTCCACCCATAGCCAATTGGTTTCGGGTTGATGCTTTAACTTCAACATGGTATCAGTGCTGGAAATCCACTTGTTAGGCCTAACTGTCACATATGCTCAGGTCACCCAATATTGATCCGTGTGTTTGGTTCAGTCACGCCAGGGGCATCTAGAGAATAGAGAATCTCACATCAAGAATCCATAGCCTTGCATGAAAATATATAATATCTTGGCCTCTAATCCCATTGCCTATTGGTTTTGGATTAGATGCTCCCAACTTTAACAAATATCATATGTGCCCAAGAGCAGCCTAGTTAATTTTTCCCAACTTCCGTCCTTTGATGCAAGTTTCTCTGTATGTTGCTCCCCTTATCTATGTGTGCCAGATTATACTATGTGATTACTTTACCTTTTTCCATCCTAATTTGTTAACTATATAATTATCTATAATGAAAACATAACAGTGAGTAATACAGAATTATCCTAACTATCGGTTATACACACTGATGGATCCAGAATCATTCTATCTATCTCTGTAAAATCCAGATCAGATACTTTTTTTTATGTTCTTTAACATCAGTGTTCCCGGATGACCTGTGCATAAGTCTGGAAACAATTTCAATCCCAAACTTATGCTTTGTATTGTTAAACTTGCCAGGAACATGGCGGGTTGGAGGTGTTCTTGCCGTTTCCCGTGCATTTGGAGACAAAGTACTGAAACCATTTGTTGTTGCAGAGCCAGAAATTCAGGTAATCTGAAATCATAAGCTTGCTACTCACTTTCTGTCTCTGTGTTTACGCATATACCTCTATGTGTGTGTATCTGTTCATATGCTTATCTTTCACTCTTATGCTTAGGAAGAAGAAATTGAAGGAGTAGACTTTATAATTATTGCAAGCGATGGACTTTGGAATGTCATATCAAATAAGGTGAGTGCATGTATTGAATGAATTACACTGCTCTTAGATAAGGAAATTTTTGAATTTGTCGTCTTAAACTTTTGAAAGAGATACTATGGGTCTTAGTATGTGCAGCATGTGACTGTCGCCATATCTATCATTTGGCTTAGTTACTAAAAGTGTAATTTTTCTCTTCTGTGTATGGTGTATATCAACTGCAAGTGAGTCACTCAGATCCTTGAGAACAGCTATTTCATGCAATGCCAACCTAATTTCCCCTCCTAGGAAATTGTCTTGGTGGAACCAATACTGATTGATGATGTATTTTCTATTAAATTGCCTTTAAAAGTTGGCATTATGTGGTTGTTGATGTCTTACTGTGGGGCATTATTGGTTACTATGATTGCAACCCTAGGCGTCTTGTGATGATGACTAGATGATCTAGCCAGCCATTTGGAATGGTACAGATCTTATCATGTACCATGATTTGTTCTCGCATAATTACTGGTACAAATGCGAGTTGTGTATAACTAAAGCGTGCATCATATCATGTGATTTGATTAGCCCTTAAAGCTGGAAAAAGGTACTTAGCTTAGAAACTAAGATCTTGTGCATAATACTTAAGTGGTCAGTAAGCTCTTCCATTGTAACTCCACCATTCTAGAGAAAGATATAACAGTTCCAGGTTGTGGATTGGTCTGGGAATCTATTTTGAGGGACTTAATTGCTACTGGGTTCCCATTCTACATGTATGCCTTACACTTCCTTGGATTATAAATAATCCTTGCCACAAGAATTACACTTACATCTAGGTACACTGGGATCACAATTTTCAATTTCAATGATCTATATGGTTAATGGTTGCCTAGATAACTTCCTCTTCTTACCACCCATGCTGGGTGGAGGACATGAGATTGATATGTACCTCTTGTGGTGGTCTCCACAAAATTATCATGAGCTATTGAATTCTCATCCATCAAAACCAAACATTTTGTGCAAGAAACCTGTGTGCAAGAGCCTGCAAACATTGGAACTCAAACTAAAATGTTGAAATCTAAGAAATAGAAAACTAAACTAAAATTATAAATCAAATTTGTGTGCCAAACCCTTCAACTTTGTTGTTGAAGGATGTATATTTTACTGCTTAGAACTTTGAGTTTTGCTAGCATTTCAAACTCGTGAATCCACTTTCTATGCACCAAAATTTGAAGTTAAGACTATCTTCTCTATATCTCAGATCCCTTGCTCTGTTCGTCCATTTTTATGGAATTTCTTAAAATCTTAAAGTGTAGTCTCTTCTATATCCAGGATGCTGTGGCTTTAGTGCAGGACATAGCAGACGCAGAAGAAGCGTCTAGAAAGCTCATCCAAGAGGCTTTTGCACGCGGTAGCTCAGACAACATAACTTGTGTTGTTGTCCAATTTGCTATTTCAGAGTAGACTCGTTAATATTCCAAGGTAAATGTTGAGTTAATGGTATGTGTATATGTGTGTAGATTTATATGGCAACACATGCACATGCATGCATGCGTACCACATATACACACACATGGAATTTCATTACTAGTTGGTAAGCATTTTGATTTTGCAGTTTCAGCTTACTTATTAAAACGGCGTCCAAGCAATGTGGAAAGACTATTGAGGCAATAGTTTCCTGAAATTGTCTTTAACTAATTAGCGTATTGGGCTGACAGCTCAGTTTTCAAGTTGTAAGTCCTGTACTCCTCACTGTCACCACAACCCATAGTGAATTGTCATTTGTTGCTTCAATGTAGTTTTGAATTTGATTTCTTTTTGTTGTGAAAATGAAAGCTTGGATGCCTTTCAAATGGCCACATCCAAAAGAAGGAAAAACCTCTGTGTGTTTTGTATCCGTCTTCAAGGACTGGTTATTGAGGATTGACAAATGATACGAGTTCATACAGGTGCTTGACCTGGTACATACCGAAGTCGGAGCATTTCATGCTGCTTTTTGGTTTAGTTTGACGGGTATTTGACAGATGATTAGTCTAATTGCTGATCAGGTGACATGATTAGTCTAATACTTGCATCCAATCCAATGGTTGACCTTGATTTAAATTGATGGCCAAAAGAGTTGATGTTGAATTGAACCGAGGAAATGTTTGTTACCTATGATAAGGATAGGAAGCTTGTCTGCGTTGGTTGTGAAATGTGATGTGATTGCTGTTCTTTCCCCTTCCAAAATTAGAATCTATGAGTTTCTTGGCTTAAATTGCCGCTAGCATTTGGTTCACTTAATATATGCAAAAAGGAAACAGCCAAGAGTTCAGCAAACCGACTTGAAACACAAGAAAATCAAAATGCCCATGAAATATGAGAGCTTCAAATTTTCATTATTGTTAGGCAGAATTAAGCGAGTGAAATAGCATGGTAGTTTGTCACGTCCATCCGAACCATTTTCTTCAATTCCTTTGGTAGTTTAGATTGGTCTAAGCTAACATTCACCCAAGTCCACAAAGGTAACCTCCATTTTCAAACATAGCTCTTTTTCCCATCAATTCAGATGCTGATGTTTTATTTCATTACGAGTTCAGATTTAATTAGTATTTACTTTCGAGTGATCTAACAAGTAACGAGTGATGAACTTGTAAAATGTATATACATCTGTTACATGCAAGTCTTTCTCATATCGAGATATGAAAAGAAAAAGTTAAGCGAAGTAGCATCGTGGAGTAGTCGTATGATTGCACGGTGTCCCTCAAACAGTAAAGGCTTTGTTATTGGCCTTTTATGTAAGGTGTTCTACATTTTATTTTGGTTATTTTTTCAATATAAACTCTAAATATCAAACTTTATACTCTATAAGCTTTGATTTTATATTTCTAAAACCGTATGGAAACATTACAAACAAAAGAAATGTCAGTACAGAATTTTGAGGTTCCTCTATCGTGAAGGTTGCCTAATGCCCACCTCTTATTATTTTTGAAATTTAAAATTTTAATTTAAAAAATAACAAAACAATGTTTTTGAAGTGTTAGTTTCCAAATGTTTACAATTATTCATCTCCTCCATAATTCATGGTTTAACAATATAGTACAAAAACAAAAGAGAATCGTTGAATTCATAGTAAACACTTCAATTATGAGTGATTTAAAAACAAAAGAAGCAGATAGAGCATGTCAAATTGTTAAGAGGATATGGTAGAATCTCCCCTTCATGGGGAGTTAGATTTTAAAGGCACATGGAAAAGTAAGTAGGGTCCTAAACTCAATCAAAACACCATTTGGGCCCATGTGAAAAAGCCCGGATCAAAGCAGAACCTGGCCTCACTCACGGACCCACACCAGCAAAGAACCCAACCCAGTGAGACAGTGACATTTCTGGAACTTAAAAATTGGAAAGCAGTTGAAAATATTGTCACTTCAAATTCGTGAACTTAAGGACATGATTTGTATTTTGGTTCTCCAATTCGCAAAATGATTGTTGTAGTCTCGAAATTCCACTTTTATTAGCAGTGTTGATCGAGATTTGTTGAATTTTATGTCATGTTTTAGAGGTAAAAAAGGATCAACACTGATAATGAAAGTGGAGTTCAAAACAAACTATTTTACAAAATTAAGGATCAAAATACAAATCGAATCTAAGTTCAAGACTACTACAAGTGAAAAGCCACATGATATAATAGAAAAAGTATGCAGATGCCTATCCCCCGTCATAATAAGCGCCACCATGGGGACACTTAAAAAAGGGAGAACTGTTGTGCTCCCGCGAAAAAGTGGTTTTCAAGCCTTTGTTTATTCCTCTGTGGAACTGGAAAGGTAAGTCTGCAACTCACTCAGTCCACACCAATCTCTCTCTTCTTTTTGTGAGCTTAATTTTCACATTCAGCTGAGCTCTGGGAGATTCTTCAGTCAAAAGCAACTAATTTAGCAAGAATGGTGAAGGAAACTGAGTTCTATGATGTCCTCAGCGTCAGTCCCTCAGCTTCTGAGGAAGAAATTCGCAAGGCTTATTATATTAAGGTTCATTCTTTGATATCTAATTTTCTTAATTTGATAACTTTGATATGTTTTACATTTATTAATAGTTTTGCATTTGGTTTTTTATTTTTATTTGTATAGTTTCTTTTAAGTGCTGATCATCTTTCAGTTGTTTTTTGGTGCATTGGTACGATCCCATATAGAATGAATAAATTGAAATATAATAAATATATCTTGGTGGTAGATCCTGATTGACTGGTTACCTTTTGTTTTGTTTTTTTGGGTCCAATTGGAAACATTAAAGATTGAGAATTGGAGAATGGGATTTGATTGAGTTTCAGAAAAGTATGAATAATTAATTGTTAAATTGTTAAGGGACCTGAATCACCTAGTGTTCTTTGATTACTCATACAGTCATCTTTACCATATTTCTTACTATCATGCAGGGGTTTATGATTTATTTTGTTCAAATCTTGGTGAACTAATGCAACTTTGTATTCTGAACTTTTCTATATACTAGTAAACTTTTCTGTGTTTGAAAATTCAAGTATCTGATATGGAGAGGCTAATATTGGTGCAGGCAAGGCAAGTTCATCCGGACAAAAATCCAAATGATCCTCAGGCTGCTGAAAGATTTCAGGCATGTCCACTACTTCTAATCCTTCTTTTTATCTTTTGTTTATCGGTTTTCGAGGTAAAGAAAGTTTCAGTCCTCTTATGAATCAAATGGAGCCTTGCTCTGTCATTTTGTTTTTTATTTATTTATAAAATATCTGGAGATGGGTTGCTGCATATAAGTTTTCATGAAGACGTAGGCGCTATGATATTTATCTTGTTGACACATACTTGTGTGGTTGTTCTCTTACCTTGAGGTTTAATAAAAAATCTTCTTGTTACCAGGTACTAGGTGAAGCTTATCAAGTTTTGAGTGATCCAGTGCAAAGAGATGCATATGATCGAAATGGAAAGTATTGCATATCTAGGTACAAATACTTATATTTGACATTTGCTTATGCTCGTATGCGCACACACATACGTAGATATCGAGGTCATCCTATTACAGCTTTTGTTACTTGAGATCTTTCTCATATAAAGAAAATGAATTATGATATAACTGCAGATAAATTATACTGCTCCCAATCCTTCTGCCTTGCCATTAGTCATCTAAACACATTCTTGACATAAATTTTGGCTTCATTTCATGAATTTGATTTCTGACATTCTACTAGACCAACTTACCTTTGCATAATGTAAAATTCTAACGCACTTGTAGGGAAAAAAATCCATAGTTGTAGGGAAAAAAATCCATAGTTGTGAAAGACTTTGTTGTTTGGAAACTTTCTCTATACCCTATTTGATTTGTCTATGTGCAACGCAAGTTGATAGTATTGTTGTTATATCGTTATGAATTTAAGTTGTGCATTAATCTTGTTCTTAGAATATTTTTTCCTGATATCCTAATAAGTCAGTGTTTTTCTTTGAAGGGAAACCATGCTTGACCCCACAGCTGTCTTTGCTTTTCTTTTCGGAAGTGAATTATTTGAGGACTACATAGGACATCTAGCTGTAGCATCAATGGCCTCTTCTCAATTAGCTGGTGAAGGTGACAGCCCTGAAAAAGTGCATGATAAATTGAAGGCAAGTAAATTCCAGAACTCATTAGATTAAATACCTGTATCTTTCTCTTTAGCGAGGCATGTTGTTCATTGTGCTCATGTTCGTGAATAAAATGGAATATAAAGGTCTGGCTTCTGCAGTCACAGGCTCACAATACATACTCATAAAATTACACAGGGTGGGGCGGTAGGGTTGCAGAACTTCTGCTCCCATAAGGAGACTCAGTCTGAATTGGTTGACCATTTCTCTTATGTTTTAAATAAGTCTAAGTATCTTTCAGACAATCTTTTAGGTATTGTGGTAGTCCGCTAGAGCACATTTGCTGCTTTTCAGATTTTCAGATTTTCATGTCTCAGCGTCTACTTCTATTCAATGTAACCATTGAGATTACCTAGGTGTGACTTTAACTTGATATCATCGTTTCCTCGAATTTTTATCCACTTGGTTCATTTCCTTTAACCTATAACAGCATCCATAGTATGGATTTATTTTTTGCAGGCTGTCCAGAAAGAAAGAGAAGAAAAGCTAGCAAAATCACTCAAGGATTTTCTTAAACAATATGTTCAAGGTGACAAAGAGGGATTCTTACAGCATGCTGAATCTGAAGCTGGACGACTTTCTGATGCAGGTCAACTAATTTGCATCTGGCCTGTTTATGATTTCAGTAACCATTAATGAACCCATGGGACAAATGTTGCACATAGAAAGTCTAAGTGTTTTAAAATTTGCACAAGAACTTTGTATCACTTCAAATGCTGTGACCATACTCATAGCTCAAAAGATTTATACCACCTAAATTGAAAGATTACTCATGGTTTACAACTTCAGTTATCTTCTGGAATTACCAAAGATTTAAAATCTATCAAAAATAGGTCACATATAGTACAGGGAATTTCTTGAAATTCTCTCCGTCTTTTCTTTTGAGTATTCTGTAATCTGCTTCATGCTTGATATCAGCATAATGTATAAGATGAACTTAAAGATTATCGATATATCTTCACATGATGTTTTTAAAGTAATGCACTTCATAGTAGTTGATCTTGCAGCTTCATTTACTTTGATTATGTTTAAGCTGTTCTGCCTGATATATGTTAGCAATTTAAGTGCTTGAGTTGAAGTTGATATACTGGTAAAGTTTTAACTGATAAATTAAAAAGAAACCGTGTCTTATTTATTCTTCTTGACGACACTCTAATGTCAAATATCAGAAAACATCAATAAATCCTTGAGGACACAGTTGTGCTAGGAACTTTAATGACAGCTTCTAGCTCCTAATAATCATATATCGAACCTAATTTTTATGACAACTAAGGGATGAGTTACTGAAACTGATAGGACTTAAAATTTTGTATGCTTTGTCAAATACAACGGACTTTGATTCTTGTAGGCATAAATTATTGACTTGTATTTTCTCATATGACACCCCATCTGTTCTTTGGCTTCACAAATTTATGTAATTGTGATAATATATAGTAGCGTGGACTTTGTAAGTTTCATGAAAAAATTAATGATGCATTAGCCTGTCACTACTTGTGCATGCTAAACTTTCTACTCTTTCTCAATTGCAGCCTTTGGAATTGAAATGCTACACACTATTGGCTATGTATATTCGAGACAAGCAGCACAAGAGCTTGGAAAGAAAACCATATTCCTGGGAGTACCATTTTTGGCTGAGTGGGTACGGAATAAGGGACATTTCTGGAAGTCACAGATGACTGCTGCAAAAGGTTTGCATATAATCATCCAGGACTCTGCCCCTCATTCAGTCTTAATGTCGTGTTTTCTACAGGGAAATTTAATTCCTCTTTTAATCTAATTATATCTTGAAAAAAATGAATTCAGGTGCTTTTCAGTTGCTCCAACTTCAAGAAGAAATCCGTCGGCAATTTAAAATGGATGGAAGCGGCCCTGAAAATGATGTTGAATCACATATACGCTTAAACAAAGACACACTTTTGAACTCATTGTGGAAATTGAATGTGGTGGACATTGAAGTAACTCTCATGCATGTTTGTCAAATGGTTAGAGATTTCTTACAATCAACAGAAAACCTTTCTTTTCATGAAACTGGTTTTGCTTTTCCATCTCCTGCAATGCATTTTGACACCTGTCAGATAACTGGAGATCCTTCTCATGATTCCAAAATATGGTTTCAGGTTCTACGGGAAAATAACGTTAGAAAAGATGAACTTAAAGCTCGTGCTCTGGCGCTCAAACACCTTGGAAGGATATTTCAGGTGTGTAGTTACGATTTATGCAAAATCTTGTAGAGGAGCATTTCTTGTTTATTGCATTTTGGCGCATTCTTCATCTTGAGTATAAACTTGAATGCAAAGGTTCTGCATGCCCATTATAGTACTCATTAATTTTGGATGACGATTTTCACACATCATTCAGTCCCATTTACATTGCTCCCTCTTATTTTTGTGCTTTGGTAACCGTGTAAACAAAAGGAGAATCAAAGCATGAAAACAAATCTTTTTAAGTGATGACCTGCTGACACTAGATACAAATTTTTCTGGTTTTAGGAGGAAAAGCAGACACGAAATGGTGGAACTTCAAGAAGGAAAAGTTCGGCTGACACAGACGACGACGGGAGCAGTTCCGATAGCAGTTCTGAAGAGGATTCGCCACGACCACTTTCATATAGAACTCCTTTTCTCACTCAGGCATGTTATAAGATTCTAAACACCTAATGAAATATACCAAATCACGCTAACCGGTTAATGTAGCTGATGTGTTCCTTTGCCTTCTTCCCTGGCAGGGTATTGGCAGGCTCTTCAGGTGCCTTTGCAATCCAGCATTTGATGTTGATGACGAAGAGATTGTTTACAAAAGCAAATGATATGCAATGCATGAGATTATATGTAAAAGAAGGAAAAGTTGACAAGCGTACGTGAGATGGCAAAGCATATATATAAGTTATAACAGAGGGTGAAAGCTGTCGTGGTAAATCGAGGATTTTGTTATATTCATGCTAGAGAATGGCGCAAGCCAGTGTCGTGTGTCAAAATGTATTTATTCATTGCCCTCATTATTGTGGAACAGTTCCATTTTCAAATATGTTCAATTTTTACAGTGATATATATATATGTAATCGCAACAACAAAGCTTTCTCTTCAGTTTCAGACTCTCTTTAGAGTCTTCCGCGTGGACGAGGGCGAATATATCTTGTAAACAGATGTGAGAAATATAAGCATGATTATCACTTGGTCAGTTTTGTTAGAATTAGATTTCTGAACGGATTGCGATTTGTCTAATTATATTTTTATTTTATTACAATTATATTTCTGAATGGATTCCACTTACTTGCAAAGATGCTGTTTTCATTTAAATACAATACCAAGTAGACTTCATCTCCCCATCAATCTCCTATTATTGACTTGACTATATATATTATTGGTTGGGATTTTCAATTTCATAAACAAATTAACCCGAGAGAGATGAAGACTGAGAGTCTCTTCTGTTGGTTCAAAGGAAAGCAAGCTCAATGCAAAAAAGGAGGCAAGAGAGAGCAAAACAAAGAGTACAGAAGCCAAAGGACCAGTTGCTGCAATAATATGGGGTGGCAGACAGTGCCTGACGATATCATGGAGATTATTTTAAAGCACTTGAATTTAAGAGAGCGTATACGCTTAAGAATCATCTGCAAGTCTTGGAACTCTCTTGCTATGCGAAGAGACTTTTCTAATGCTCCACAACTGCCTTGGTTACTGCTCCCTCAGGCTTCCAATAAGTACTTGAGTTTTTCCAGTGTCTCAGATATCAAGTTTCACACATTGATGCTACCTAAGCCGGTTCGAGGAGGGCGGGTTTGTGGTTGTTCTAAAGGATGGTTGGTTATGATCAAAGAAAAAGTATTAAACTCCAAACTGTATCTCGTAAACCCAATTTCAAGAGACCAATACCAACTTCCATCTTTGAGAACAATTCCATCTTTCCATAAGTTTGTAAACACAAACAAGTCGAAACGTGGCGGTGCATTGCTTTTCTGTAATTCATTCGCGTTATCTACGGCGGATGTTAAATCAAACAACTGTATTGTTGCAGCAGTTTTTGATGAGTTGACGTTGGGTTTATGCAGACCTGGAGACAAAACATGGAGTGTCTTCCATGTATTAGATGAAAACGAATATCTTGCTAAATTATTGTTTTCTTCTTCCGGCATGCTATACGCCTTGGTTTTTTCGGGTAGTCTTAGTAAGAATGGCATCGTTGTTGCGTCTCACAGCTTAAACTTCGGAGATGATACAGTGAAAATTAAATTGGTCTATGACAAAACAGAAAGCACAAGGGATTTAAATCCAAGCATTGAGTATTGTGATGACTTCCAGATCTTGTTGAAAGGAATGTACGCCTCTCATTTGTTACAATCAGCAACAAATAATGAAGTCTTCGTGATCCATCAAATACTAGATTGCTTTTTAAGAAGGGATGGTGATGTCGAGGAGGAGGACGAGAATGAGGAGGAAGGGACTGATGATGAGGATGAGGACGAGGACAAGGATGAGGAAGAGATTGATGATGAGGAAGAGGCCGATGATGAGGATGATGAGGATGAGGATGAGGACGAGGACGAGGACGAGGAAGAGATTGATGATGAGGATGAGGAAGAGACTGATGATGAGGATGATGAGGACGAGGACGAGGAAGAGATTGATGATGAGGATGAGACTGATGATGAGGATGATGAGGAAGAAGAGACTGATGATGAGGAAGAGGAGGAAGATAACAATAACGATGATCAAGATGAAGGAGTTAATAATGGTGAATTTCGCCGCGTCGATATTGCTTCCGAAGATGCATTTGGCTCTAAACCATATTTGAGGACAAGTGAATTTAGAGTATACAAGCTTGACCAAGAGAATGACAACTTTGATAGGGTACAATGTTTGGGGGACGACCAACTATTCTTTTGCTCTGATGCTGAATGCGTGTCCCTGCATCCAGCTAGTAATATCCAAGGATTTGACGGAAATTGCATTTATTTTGCAACAAACAACATATGGAGGTTACATTCTTTAGAAACATATGCATCTCGTGAGATTGGTGTATTCTACCTAGATTCTAGGAGAATTCAGCGACCCTTTCCAAGTGTTAAGTTGTCAGTACTGACCAAACTCACTTGGTTAACTCCAAGTTTATAGTAGTTTGGTAAACATGCACATACGAAATTGTTACTTAACAAGTCTTGTATTTTTCATCTTCATTTTTGTTATATCTTGAAACTAGGGCTATATGTTTATCTTATAAATAATGTTTTCTCTCATGCTCATTAATTATCCACTTGTATCGATAAGATATGTTTTATGTTCAAAAAATTTACATATCTTTATCATAATTCATAAGCTCCCTTGCCATCCAGAAAAATGAAACAAAGACAAATGACATGAAATTTCTATACTTTCTTTTTTAATACACTTGGCACAACTAGCATAAACACATTTTGAGTTGAGCCAAATTCACTATATTTATTTATTTTTTAATTTAACCATACAAGACCATTTATTTTCTAATTTAACCTCACAAAAACTCAAAACAAAAGTTAACACAAAATTTCAGACTTGTGGGGTTTAAGGAAAGAAAAGAACTGTTTGTGACCTTGTGAATAGAAGATAGTATATAGAGCTCCAAAAATTTACATATCTGGAATTTTGTGTCCGTGAACCTCTAATGTCATTGAAAGAAATGAGTAAAAGCAGTAAACTCCTCTTCTTTTTTATTTGGATTTAATGGCGAAAGGAGGATATACGAAGCACTTTTGTTTCTCCCAAAGGGTGTTTATAAAAAGAAAATTGATCAGAGATTCAGAAGTTGAAAGGTCTTGACTTGAGAATTACAATGTACGCAAATGTGGGTTCCGCTTGGCCAGGACAATGTACCCACCCCTTTCATCCGAATTTGATTACCCTCTCCATAAGTTTAAGCTACCACTTGCAACCCCAAAAGAATAAAAGAGGGCAAATGCATATGACATAAGAAAATGGTATAACAAAAAAATCACAAACATATTATTGAAGTGCACATAGAGTCCAAATCAGTGAAATCACACTAACTCATCAGTGCGATATTACTTAGCACACTAGATGATTAGTATAGCAAATGATTTGCATCCATCTCGGGTACCTATTCGACCTTGCATCATAAACAATTGCAAAATTTAACCGAACCAAGGAAACAGAGGAAAAAGTAAAATTGCATACAACTAGCAAAAATCGTCTTACACCACCACTCTGATTACATGCCAAGTTTTCAATTCAAACATAAAGAGAGAGAGTACAAGAATTTCAATGTTTAAGTCCTAATTTAAGTACACCTTTTCCAACCTCTAACCCATTGCAGGTATCTAGATGGGCTTGCTCGTCAAACTCTTAAATATTGGCACACCTACAAAAATATAACAAACCTTGCACAGCATCGACCACAAAGAGAGAACTGGAGGCCAAGTGCTGAGAGGAGTTCGCGCCATCTCGGAGTTTCTTCATCAAAAATGTAGGTCAAAGAGGAAACTAGAACCCCGTTGCCTCCAATCTGCACCAAATTATAGGAGATTAAACCCCAGTATCCAAGGAAAGGAAAATCTTAAATGAAACATGGCCCTAGATTCAAAATTTAATAATAAAAAAATACGCCTTTGTGTACAAGAGGCAGGCACAATGACATCTGCAGAGAAACTCCACATCCAAGGTTTAAACCAGTTCTAATGTAGAACCATTGTTCCAGCATATTTAAAAAATGACCAACTGAAAACTAGAAATCAGTTCAAACCAATGTTCCTTTGTCATCGTGAAACAAGCAAAGGGCAGAGTTGGCTGCTTATATATCTAGGTGGCATGTCATGTCTGTCAATTAACCAACCAAACAAGAGCATTTTGTTGCGCACAAAATAAACAAACTAGAGAGGACTAAACCCTATGACGAAACTAAGCCTCTGATTGAACAGTCCAACTGCTATCCTCTGACTTATTATTTAATTGTTTCTTTTACATAAGCCAGAAGAATTTCGCTGCATGAATGTGAGGGTGCTGGTCAACAGAACAAGCACTCTCATAGCATCTGAGAAGCGAGGATTCATTTTACATAACATTGAACAATGCTTATAATATATTATCATGGCTCACCACTCTCAGTTGTTGCACATGACTATGGCATAGTAATCAGAAGCAATTTGCCCATCACGTTTGCAAAAAACTGGACTTATGGTGGGTCCCTACATGTGTTACCATTTAGATTATTTAGAAACTCTTCAAAGTGAAAAAAGGGTCAGCAGTATATCACCATAAAAGACCAGTTATTAGCGTATACTGCAACTTGAACTTAAGTTTCATGGTTAGAGAGTGATGCTTCATTTCAAACCTCACCTGCAAACATGATAATGATGGCTGGCTCAAGACACGCTCAGCCACTTCCTCTGCACTACTTCCTCTCATATTTGCAGTTACCTGTTATGCATGCATGAAAAGAAAATTTAAAAACTACGGGGAAAAAATCCTGAAGGTACAAAAATAGGTTTTCAGATACGCACCGTGAACTGACCCTCAGCCCTTAGATGCGCCTCCAATCTTTCAAGAATCTCATGTGTCGTGTCCAGTGCACTTTTCCTTTGGATCAACGATCTCTTGCTTGCAACAAGAACTGCCTAAAGAAAAACTAATTACAAGCATAAGACAAGATATCGAAAGAGCAGGCAGTTGAACAAGCTCCTTCTAAGTAGCATGCTTAAACCTACAAGATCACATGCTAGGTAAGATGAGCCATAAAGCAAGAACCTTACCTGGCTTCACAACACAACTCCCCCCTCGATCTCTTTCAAGTTGTTTTCTTTCAGTGTGGTCCCACTACTCACAAGGTCCAAAATTGCATCAGCTATCCACATCTAAATTCAAAAGAGAGACAGGTGGCAATTAATTATTTTCTACTTTTATTGATAAGTAAAAAAAAAAAAAACCCTAGCTTCAAATGCCAAGGTCAACAACACCACATCAAACTAGATTGTACAAAAGATTGAAGACCATCCCCATGAAACAACTAGCTAACAAAAGAGTCATTTGAATGTATGGCCATCTAGAACTTAAGCATGAATTTAATCTCTTCAAGAAATATCATAATATTAACTGCAGCAGCTAGAATCCAGCAGAGTTCTGGACTAGTATAACGTTGAATGAGACAACCTATAGGTTACATATTGATACATAAAATTATTTGAAACAAAATACTTTGAAACGAAAACTAGACGATAAAAACCAATAGCCTATGTTTCTCCTTGAAAGGAATCAGGAAACAATAAATTGAAGATATCGTTAATCATGATACATATACTGGGAAATATGCATCATGCTTTATATTACGCTGGGAGCAATGCAACTACATTCAGACAGCAGGCAGTGCTCCTCATAAGTTCAAGCAACCCCACCAACTTTTACTCTGACAAAGCATATTCTTACCGCGGGAGCTGCCTCGAGTGCTCCATCGGCAGTTGAAAAGCTCACATGGTTCAGTCCATTTTCTTTCATAAATTTCGGACCCAGCTGCAGCAGAAGACAAAAGAGAAATTAAATCCAAACAGAACCCTTATTTCCAATAAGATAACAAAAGAAACTTATTCCCAAAATGGAAAGTGATGAATAATACAGTGAAAAAATCTTAAACACATTGCGTACATAGGTGAAGCCAGTAGCAACTTGCAGAGGTTTCTCTTCAGTCCATTGAGGCATTTGTGCTAAATCCTTCAGTGAATTTATATTCTCAAAAATCCCATATTTTGGAATCTGAAAAAACAACGGATATTTGAAAGCTATTAAAGGAAATATGAGTGAGATAGCTGGAGTTGGCTATTTGGGTAATAAGAAAGTAACTCACTGCAAGGGATAAGCGGCAGTCCACATAATCAAGAGCATCATGAACAATGATAAGATCTTCATTCCCCTAAAATAGAACTTTAGATGATTAGTGTTCCGTTCTCTTTGAACAAGTAATACGAGTGATAAGCTTTAATTATCAATGCAATTCTTCATTCATTTTGGATAAGAAAAAAATAATAAACAATGAAAATATATTTAATAGAAGAACAACATGAAGTAATTTTTCTGACACAATATGCAGAATGAAAGAGTGCAAAGGACAAAGAACTTATATTTAAAAAATAAAATAGCAAATTCTATGAGATGGCCTGCTTCCAAAGTTTTATCTAACACTCAATTCTTAAATATAACGTAGTGCAAGGGAATTGTAGCTCAATGGTTAAGAACATTTACACTTGCACTTGAGGTCTATCTCTCCCCCAATATCCCTTGTATCTACAAAAATATATAACAGAGGTCTTCCAAAAGAATACACTGGTTTACTGGTAAAGTAACTATGCTGGACTATCCAAAGGTCTCAGAAGCAATGAAAAAGAAGACATAGCCTATTGCTTTATGAGTTGTTACTCTGCAAGAGCATGCACATTTCCATCTGCTTCTGGCTCTGACTTATTTCCTGGTTGGTCAACTACAGTCACAGGTCTGACGTCAAGGGATTAAAACAAGGCGGAAAGCCTACTACAGTTGGTGGAGGCTTTCCTTCTTTTCTTTTTGGCAAGTAATCCAAATAATGATATGTTTTAAATATCAATGTACTTCTTCATAGTCATTTTGGATAACAAGCAAAGGAAATAGAAAATATTTCTTCAAGAGAAGGGCGACATGACTGCAGGTAATTTTTAAACATACACAAATTACTAAGGAAAAACAGTGATAATCTGTTTATCAGTCATTTTAAAATGTTTCAACTGAATTTTGATTCATACCTTTTGGCAGAGGTATCATGGCAAAACCAAAGGCAAAAAAAGCAAACTATGATTGGTCTGAGGTAAGTATCAAGAAATTGAGAGATCATGATTGAACGATTACTAAAATCATAAATATCAACGTTTTTGCACACAGTAACAGCACGTGGGATGACTCATGACTGTTGGTGTGAATCATATAGCTTTCTCCATTGTTTGGCCCGACGATTACAAAAAAATAACGATAGCAAGTTATGAAAACTTCTAAACAAATTCCATACACACACACAATAAACAAAAAAGGTGTAAATACTAAGAAATTTTTATCAGTTTTAAACAAAGGGCCAACTTCATATCTATAAATTTGAACTTCTAAGAGCAACACCACCCATTTGCCATTTGCCATGGCAAGGAGGAGACTAGGGCGGCTACTATTCACGTGAATAGTGGCTGCCCTTGCAAAAAGCAATGTGTGTTTCCACCCGTTGCCATGGCAAAGGGCAAATACTATTCATTTTTTTTATTTTTTTCACAAATTTATTTACCTAAACAATTAATTTGGATAATATTTTTAGATAAGATTTTTGAGTTCGTACGTGTCAATATTTATTATAAAATTTATATGTCAATCAGATAAAATTTTCAGGTAAGATGATAAATAAAAATACAATTTAAAAGTGAATAAAATGTGGAGTAAAAAGTGAATAATAGTAGAAGTAGAAGAAAATGTATGAGGATTTAGTGTCGAAAGTTGTATGTTCATACTCCTCTTTTTTCAACTTACACTTTCTTTGTTGGAAATTGTATGTTATAGTAAAAATTATTTTTTTAAAAAACAAAAGGGAGGGTAAGAGGACAAAAAATGGAGTGGGAAAATCAGCACAACATAAAAATTGGTATATTTCATTTTAGTCCCTCAGGTTTGACACCAACTGCAATTTAGAACCTCATGTTTAAAACGTTGCAGTGTCATTTGACATCATATAGATGTACCACATGGTCGTACTTACTATCTTAGTATTCTATAATCACTCTGTATAAGGTGCAATGTCAATCCTTCAACCATCATTCCGTAAGATTCGCAGTAATACATAATGTCACTTCAAAAATATAATATTTGAGTTTTTTTGGATATAATATTATTTGAGTTTGAAATCCTTCAACCAAGTAGTCCTTACCGTCAGGTTCCGTTGAAAAATCTGTTAGATTGATGATGTGGCACACATGTGGGCATCACATATCCAATGATACGACGCCACATGTATTAAATAAAACATAAATTTTTAAAAAATGAAAACTGTATAATAATAAAAACTGCAACTTCTCTCCTCCCTCTTATCTCCTCTCCCCATCCCGACCCAACCCCACCTTTTAGACTCCACTCTTGCGAGCACGCATATTAATCTTGAGGACCACGTATGACAAAAAAACAAAAAACAAAAAGGACGCAATCTGATAGCTTCGCAAACCCCAGAGACGTTTTGTGGAAATAGGACAAATTGAAGCGATCCAAGTGTAGTTAGTTGCAATTTGGTTCAATTCAATCCAAAAAATTACAATATTTTAGTGTAAAATCAAGCTCAACCACTCAAACTGTTTAGTTGCCTGATTTTAACATGTTCGGGTTGTTTTGTGGCCAATTTTTTGTATACTTTTTTTTTTCTTTTTAATTATTATTATTTTTAAATAGCTATAAAAAAAATTCTATAATTAATAATTAATTTATAGTTAGACAAATGTTGAGATTCATTTCCGGTAGCTGCATGGCAAATCTAGTGCACACGAGTATAATGAATTTTTCTCTATAACAGCGGTGATTAGCCTGCGAGATAAAAGAGTAAGCGTTCTCTACTCTATCAGCATTTTTCGTTTCTCATCATTTTCGTCCCAAAACTTTGAACCACTTCATTCAATTCATTCCTTGTCTGCTTTTACTTAGCTGCGCCCCCCCTCCCCCAAAAAAAAAACACCATGCATGAATGGCACGCACCCATTGGCACACCTGCAACCAAGAAGACATCTCACAAAGAATATCGAACATTGCAGCGAAAAGTACGGGTGGGCATGAAAATCGGAATACCGACACCATCCTAAAACCGTGCCAATTTCGTGCCATCCCGTTTGGTGTTGACATCTAAACGGGATGATATCGTGTCATCCCGTTACTGTTTGGCACGACATCGGTTCCACATTTGTGATCCCGGTTGGTGTCATACCGTACCGAACAGTACATTATTTTTATTAATCCTAATTTAATTTTAGTTCCAACCCTACTTTCACAGATATTTCGTCGACTTTTTCTCTTTGTTTCTCTGCATGCGTCATTTCCTTTCCTATGTCAAATTCTTCTCTTCTCTCATCTTCTCCTTTCTCAATCACGATTTGAAGTCGTAATTCCCAAATCCTCCACCATCAATCGATCTCATCTTCTTCTCCTCCTCTCTCTCTCTCTCTCTCTCTCTCTCTCTCTCTCTCTGTACTTCTCCAAACTAGTGGAAAAGGAAAGCCCCAACCCAAAGTCTCTCTGAGTTTCTATGTAGAAAAATCAGGGGGTTGTTGAAGATTGTATTGTTGGTTTGGTTGTAGACTTCTTCAAACCCGTATTCATTTGGTTTTCAATTATTTGTTTTCAAATTTGAGAAATTGTTTTTATTTTGGTACCCAACATCATTGATTTGCTGGTATTGTTCTTGAGCATTTATACTGGTGATTTGGGTGTTATATAGTTGTTTGTTTCAAAGGAACTTAAGGATTCCATAGGAGAAGGAGGTGTGGATCGTGAAAAGGTACAACACATTCGTAAGATCTACCATTTTTAAAAATCGTCACTGGGGTTGTGTGGTGAAAGATTGTCCTAGTTGTTTTGGAAGGAGGTATGTAAGATTTTAATTTCTTTTTTTGGGCTCCTTGTTTTTCCTTTTTCGTTTTTTATATATGCCATGAGTTCCCTAATTTTGCATCATATAAACTATTCTAGTACGGACTATTGTCATCCACAAGTTTGTTTGCCATGTGTTTTTGTTCATGGACTAAATACTAAGTCTGCAATAGTTAGTTTCGATAGCACAAGATTTTTGTATTGAAATTCTATCTGATTACCTAAATACTAAGTCTACAACAGCTGAGTCTGCAATAGTTGACCACCATTGAAATTATGTCTTATTTTTGTATTGAAGAACCCTTGCTTTGTTGTGTGAGGCTGCAAATCTTAATTATTTTCCATCACTATCTCAAGTTTTATTTGAAGCCATTTGATCATTAGTGACTTTTGCTTTGAGATTATGGAATCTTATGTAACTTGATTTGTGAGTGTGTTTGCTATTTGATTATGTAATGCCTTAAGAAGCACTAATCAGGATCTAATGCTCAGTTTGATTTTGAGAGTTTCCTATACTTGTACATTGCTAATCATCTTCTGCTGCTTTGGAAAACTTACATGCTTGTCGACACCTTACAGCCTGCAACATGCTACGAAAATTGTCTTTACAGGTTATAGAAAATTGTTTGTGTTTGCATGAATATGAAACTGCTATTTAATGCAATTTGCAGGTATATTTTCTTGAATCTGTAGCTCCAACCTAGACCAAAGCCCCAATTGGGAATTTGGAATGGTAAGAGGCCCCGAAACTTGTTTTTATTTTTATTATTGCTTTTGCTAAGCTTGTAACTAGGAATATATTAATAATATCCATCTGATACTTCTGTTTTGTTCATGTAGTCTGGATATATTGCTTCTTCAACATGAATCTCACCATCACCTGAGATGGCACAACTACCACCAACACAATCTGCACCATATCCAACCCAATCTACAGAAGGAACAGTAGTGCTAGTACCACCTCAAACTGAAGATGATAATGATGACTCAGTAAGTGAAATCAACTCAGAAACTAAACATAGAGGTGTGAAACGTAGTTGGGTTTGGATCATTTTATTACATATGAGGACAAGAAAAAGGGAAAAGGAAAAAAAGATGCAATAGGGAAGATTATAGAAGTTGAAGTGGTTCATAAGATAGCAAAATGTGTCTATTGTCCTAAAGGTCTTTTAGGAGATTATGCTGTGGATAGTTGGAAAAATGGGACAAGTGGAATGCTTAACCATATTAGAAAGCATTGCAGATATTACCCTGCAAATGTTGACAAAAATCAGAAGATAATTAGTGGTGATAAGAGTCAAGGTAACAAGCTTGTAGCCAGGGGGTTTGTGCAGACTGATATTTTGGAAGCTTGTGCTGAGATGATTATTATAGATGAGCTTCCATTCAGTTTTGTAGAGAAGAAAGGCTTTAGGAAATTTTGCAGTGTTGCTTTCCATTTGTTCAATGTTCCTAGCAGGAGAACAATTGTAAGACAGTTTCTGAAAATGTATGATGAGCATAAGTTGAAGTTGAAGAAAGATTTGAGGGAAACTAGGGTTTGCCTCACTACTAATACTTGGACAAGTGTCCAAAACTGTAATTATATGGTGTTAACTGTCCATTTCATTGATTGTGAGTGGAAAATGCACAAGAAGGTTTTGAACTTTTGTGTGATTTTGAATCACTAAGGGCCAACAATAGGGAAGCTCATTGAAAATTGTTTACTTGAATGAGGGATACAAAAGGTTTTGGCTATAACTATGGATAATGCATATGCTAATAAAGTTGCTATAAATTGGGTTAGGTCAAAGTTGAATAGAAGGGCGAAAACAGAACCTGTTTTGCAAGGGAAGTACCTACATGTGAGATGTCTTGCTCACATCACAAACCTAATTGTAGTTAGTGGTGGTTTGAAGAGTTTTCTAAGTCTATTTTGGCCATTAGAAATGCAGTTAGGTATGTTAAGTCTTCTCCTCAAAGGTTGGAGTTTTTTAAAACCTATGTGGATGCAAAGGGACTGTCCATCAAAGGTATGGTTTGCATGGATGTCCCCACAAGGTGGAATTCGACATTTATAATGTTAGATGCTACCTTAAAATATAAAAAGGTTTTTTTAAGAATGGGGGAGGATAAGGACAACCCTTTCTTGGCTTACTTCAAGGAACTAGAACATGAAGTTGATGAGGATGGTGTGGTTATGAGCAATACTAAGCATATTAGGATTGGACCGCCAAGCGAAGATGATTGGGAGAATGCTACTGTTTTTGTGACGTTCTTGAGGGTTTTTTATGAGGTTACACTGAAGGTGAGTGCATCTTTGCACCCCACTGTCAACAAAGTTTTTCATTCTATTTTAGCAATAGAAAAAGAGATTGATAAATTGTTTATATCACCTGAGATGGCAACTGGTTCAGAAGTAGAAAAAGTGTTGATTGATATGGCAAGCAAAATGAGAGAAAAATACAACAAGTACTCTGTCAAATTTGAAGATATGAATGTGCTGTTGGTTGTTGCTATTGTTTTGGACCCTAAATTCAAGCTTAGGCATGTGACACATCTGTTTAAGAATGAGAAGTTTAATGATGCAGAAGTGGAAAAAAAAAAAAACAGAGATAAAGGAGGTGTTGATGTCTATGTATGAAGAGTATACACCTAGATTGGATAGTAGAATTCACATAAGAAATGAAAATGTGAATTCTACTCTACAGACAGTGTATGCAAATTCACAAGATGTTGATGATATAATGGATGATTGGATAAAGGTAGTGGAAGAGAGTGAAGCAGCTGTGGTTGCACATGAAGTGGATACCTACTTGCATGATCATTTGGAATTAACAACCAAAGAGGTCTTTTTTGACATTTTGTTGTGGTGGAAGCTCAATGGTCCTAAGTACCCTGGGTTGGCAGCTATTGCAAAAGATATTCTTGCAATTCAAGTATCAACAGTTGCATATGAGAGTTGTTTTAGTACTGGGGGAAGAGTAATTGATGCATTTAGGAGTTCATTAACTCCTAGATCAGTGGATGCATTGATATGTATGAAAAATTGGTTGAAGAGAGATGACATTTCCATAAATTTAGAAGATGAACCTACTCCTAAAGAATATGAGTTTTATGAGAGTGTTCAATTATGTATGTTTACTATGTTTATTAATTATTACTTTATAATGTTGCATTTGTTTTTAATTTGATTAGGCTTTTTAATTTGATCTTAAATGTTTAGGCTTTTTAATTGTTTATTATTTTATAATAATGTTGCATTTGTTTATAAGAACATGTGTGAATTTATTTTTTGCAGAATATGCAAGTACTAAAGCTGCTGCCACCAGTACAACACATTAGGGATTGATCCATAGGAAAAGGGACATGCCATTTAAGATTTTCATTTCTTGCTTTGAAGTTTGTACTTAATTTGGTTTCATTTGTTTCTAAAAGCCTATGTGAGATTTCCATTTCTTGCATTGTAATTTGACATGTCTTGAACTTGAACTCTTGATTGCTTGTTTGTTTTGTTTGTATTAGACATGATTTGTTGTAAAAGCCTATATGAGATTTGATTTCCATTTCACTTGAACTTTGTATGAGATTTCCATTTCTTAGTTGGTCTTGAATCAAGACTCTTGAATCTTGATTGAGGGTTTTATTGTATTACACTTGATTTATGAAATTTTGCAGATTTTTTACGGTATCAACATTGAGACCAAATCATACCGATCCCGTTTGGGTCCGGTATGGTTTGAATGTGTTTTCAAAAACTCTCATCCCGTGTCATCCCATCCCGATTTCCCTATTCAGGATTGACACCGAGATGACCTCCATCCCATGTCATCTCATATCGTGCCCATCCCTAGCGAAAAGGTGAAAGAGAGAGATCAAAGGAGGCCAAGAAAGTAGAGAAACTCAGAGCTGCCGAGAGAAGGAGAGCAGAAATGAAGGAGAATAAGAGACCCATTTCTTTGAAGAATTGAGGCACAAATGGTGACCTAACTAGAAACATGGAGGCAACGCCAATCAGAATGCTGCTAACCTTGATGATAATTGACAGGACCCGATCCCAATTTCACTTTGGAATTCGAGCCGGATTCTGTGCGTGTCCGACACCTGGCGAATGTTGGGTACAAATGACCTTTTTACCCTTCCTGTTACAATTACGTTTAAAACTTCCCTTCGACTCCTGCCGAAAATTCGGCAGAATCTCCCCTGTAATTTTGTCCGAACCCAAAATCTTCCACCTGTTAAACAAGCAAATAATTTCCACACCAACTGCCAAACTAACTCAAATGAACGATTCTCAACTCAGGTTCTCAGTTCCAACCAGATATCAGAGCAATTTCTATAAATTTACAAAACTTTAAGTAATTTACAACGAAATCCTACGTTTGGTGGATGGTGCAGAAGCTAAGAGTGGCCCGTGGTGGATTCTTTCAGACTTCTACGGCCTGGGGGCGAAAAACAAGTTTGAAAGTGTGAGTGGACAAAAATAATGTTCTTAAAAACAATTTATAACATAGTAACCCCCGTTAAAGGATAAATAGGTAAGTAAATCCACAATTCAACTGTAATAAAAAACAAGGCCTTTATATAAAACATAGATATGTCTACGTATTGAAACAGATATAGCACATGCACGAATATCAAGAAAACTGATATAAAATGACTGAAAGCAATAGCTGCATAAAAGTACTCAAATTCCTTTAAAACTACCACCTAAGTGTACCCTTGTAAAGTCCGTCAAATCCCCTGGCAGGTCTCGGCGACACACAGTCTATCCGAGCCGCAAACTGGCAGGATTCAGGGGACTATTGTTAGCCTGATCTGTTGGCATGTCTCGATGACACAAAGTCGATTCGAGCCGCTCTGGCAAGATTCAGGGGACCGTAGTTAGCCTGATTCGCAATCCTGGCAGGTCTCGGGGACACAAAGTCAGCCGAGCCGCAAATCCTGGCAGGTCTCGGGACACCAAGTCTGCCGAGCCGCAAATCGTGGCACTCACGGTCCGAGCGTCCCCGAAACTCGTGAGGCAATATCAAGTGCACTGATAGAACTGTAAATAGACTGGATGTCCGTAGACATCGGTCCAACTGAGGGTAATCACCAAGATCGGGTACATGGTGGTCTTAAAATAACTATTTTTAGAAAAGTCTTATCAATAACTGAAGTCTAAAATTATGCTGCTATCTCATCTGATATAAGCCTCAAACTCTGTTTCCTATAACTGTTTAGCATGTGCAAGTAAGCAGCATAAAATTGTAGAAATATTACTGCATAAATCATGCTCGGAAAACATGCAATAACACTTATTCAAGATCAAATATAAAATTTAATTATAAAATCGTTTAGAAAAGAAAAGTCCACTCACTGCTGGTCCGAGCTAGCTGGACCTTTTGAAGGTCCCCCCTGTGGGTCGGTCGGGCTTCTGGTGCCTGATTAACCAAGAATATTAAATTAATAAACTGCTCAATAAAAGAATTAAATTAAATACCCTGACCCTCGGCTCCTAGAAATGCGTGCACTCATTTTCAAGTCAACCCTATGCCCACTTTAACCTTTCAGACAGTTAGAACGGCTTTAAAAGACCTGGAACTTCATGAAGCGATAAACTGCCAGACCGGCCGATCCGGAACCCCGTGGGGTCCACAATCTCCGATGGCCAATCTGGGATTCTCTAAAGGTTCCTCACAGAGAAAGACCCATATCCTGCGAGTTTGGTCCGAAATGGACGGTCGGATTAGCCAAAATCGCGTTATCGCTTAAAATACAAACCCTAGCCCCAGGGTTCGCGATTTCGGAGTATCCGGGACTCCGATTCGCAATCCGTCGAATCCTACACGATCCTGAAATCATGTAGAACGACATACCCAAAGTTGAGTGCGATCCAATTGCTTGACCATACTGCACCCAAGAATCGCGCAATATGGAAAATCCGTTCCGGGCTCAAACAGACTCCAAATCGAGATCCGCGAAATCCTACGCACTCGTGACAACATGAGGATCACAAAACTACTCAGAATTGCCACTAAACCCTCACCCACGCGCTGACACCCGCACCGGCAGTTTGGGTGTCCAAAGCGATAACGGCTCGCCGGAAAAACTCAAATCCAAGACTCCAAACTCTTATCCTAGGTAAAACACCCCATTTGGAGTCACTTTTGTTCTTGGACATACCCCAAAAAGTGGCCAGAAATGGCTGAAGTTCGGCCGATTTTCAATTCGAAAATCGAGTGTTCTACAGCAAAAATCGAGGAAAACCCAGCCAACCATCAGTTAGAGCATGAAAAATAGTTGAGAATCCATTCCTTACTCGAAAGATTTGGTTGAGAATTGAGGGAGAACGAAAGGAGAGAAGTTCAGATGAAAATCGGTTGGTTTTCTGGAGATTCCAGCGAACTCCGAGCTGCCCAAGGGCGGCGACGGTTTGGGAAAGGACGGCGGGGCTGAGGTGGTTCCGTTGGTACCTGTGCCGGAGATCGGGACGGCGTGTGGTGGCCGCTGTGGTGAGGGGAAGGGGAGGGGGCTGCTGGTCGCGCAGGAGAGAGAGAACTGAGGAGAGAGAGAGGAGAAAAGAGATAAAAATCTGACTTTTTTAAAATTACCATTTTGCCGTTCGCGGTCTTTTGACCGTATTTTCTTCGTTACAACTCCGATTCAAGTCTACTCCGTGTCTACGGATTCGTTTCGTCGTGCTCTACGCAACGGCCAAGCGGAATTACCAAATTCCTTCTTAGTCAAAAAGTTAATTTTTTCCTATTAAATAATGCGAGGGCAAAATCGTCTTTCTCCTTGAATAAATTAATCCTTGTTTTGGGTTATTACAATCTACCCCCTTAAGAAAATTTCGTCCTTGAAATTTACGTACCTGTTACTGGAAGAGATACGGGTACTGTTCCCTCATCTGGTCCTCAGATTCCCATGTGGCCTCTTCTACAGTATGGCTCCTCCAGAGGACCTTGACGAGTGGAATCTCCCTCGAACGCAACGCTTGCATCTTCCGATCTAAAATCTGAACTGGTTGCTCGACATAAGTCAAATCTTCTTGCAACTCTATCGGTTGCTCTTCAAGCACATGAGAGGGGTCCGAAATGTACTTCCGAAGCATCAAGACATGAAACACGTCATGCAACCGAGACAAATCTGGAGATAAAGCAAGTCTGTACCTACACGTTCCACAATCTCGTAAGGTCCAATATAGCGAGGACTTAGTTTTCCTCGCCTTCCAAAACTTACTACGCCCTTCCAAGGCGATAGCTTCAGGAACACCAAGTCTCCAACTTCAAACTGAAGGTCTTTCCTTCTGTTGTCTGCATAGCTCTTTTGTCTGTCCTGGGCCGTTTTGAGTTGTTCTCGGATTATCTTCACTTGTTCCTTCGTCCTTTCGACGTCATCTGCCACTTCCAGTTGGTTCTCGCCGACTTCATCCCAATAAAATGGAGTTCTACACTGTTTCCCATACAAGGCATCAAATGGAGACATTTTGATACTGGCTTGATAACTGTTATTATAAGCAAACTCCATAAGTGGCAATTTCTCATCCCAGTCCTCCCGAAACTGCAATGCACAAGCTCTCAACATATCTTCCAACGTCTGAATCGTCCTCTCAGACTGTCCGTCTGTCTGAGGATGAAAGGCAGTGCTGAACTGTAACTGGGTTCCGAAAGCTTCATGTAACTTCGTCCAAAATCGGGAGGTAAACCGTGGATCTCTATCAGAAGTGATAGATACTGGTACCCCATGAAGTCTTACTATCTCATCGATGAAGAGCTTAGCCAACTTATTTAACGTATAGTTTGCTCTTACCCGTAAGAAATGAGCAGACTTCGTGAGTCGATCCACAATTACCCAAACTCCATCATGCTTATTTCGTGTAAGAGGCAGCTTGAACACGAAATCCATAGTTAGATGCTCCCACTTCCACTCAGGAATTGGAAGTGGTTGTAATAGCCCGGAAGGTTTCTGTCGTTCCGCGTTCACCTGCTGACAGATCAAGCACTTTCTGACATACTCAGCTATCTCCTTCTTCATGAAAGGCCACCAATAGTGCTCCCTCAAAGTATGGTACATCTTAGTACTCCCAGGGTGCATGGCAAAAGCAGAGCTGTGGGCCTCTTCGAGAATTTCCCTCTTTAGAGCTTCATCATGAGGAACATACAATCTGGTACCCACCATCAGAGCTCCATCATTCCTTACTGAACAATCTGTTCTATCACCGCTCTCCACTTCTGCTCGTAGTGTGCAAATCAAAGGATCCTCTGCTTGAGCTGCTATTATTCGTTCCACCAATACTAGTCGCACCTGGAGAGTAGCTAACAATGCTCCCTGCTCATCCATACCCAGCTCCACTCTAAGTTTTCTCAGTTCAATCATCAATGGTACATATCTCCCTTGGAGATAAGCTACTGAACCAGACGATTTCCTACTGAGTGCATCAGCTACTACATTAGCTCTCCCCCGGATGGTGCTCAATGGTACAGTCATAGTCTTTGATCAGCTCTAGCCATCTTCTTTGCCTTAAATTCAGCTCCTTCTGAGTGAATAAATACTTCAAGCTCTTGTGATCTGTGAAAATCTGACATGTGGCTCCATACAGGTAGTGCCCCCAAATCTTCAAAGCAAATACCACTGCTGCTAACTCCAAATCATGCACAGGGTAATTCATCTCATGCTTCTTTAACTGTCTGGAAGCATAAGCGATTACCCGACCATGCTGCATTAGTACACATCCAAGTCCCTGTTGGGAGGCATCACTGTAGATCACAAAGTTGCCACTATTGTCTGGAAGTGTCAATACTAGAGCAGTGGTTAACCTGGTTTTGAGCTCGTTAAAGCTCTTCTCACACTCGTCTGACCATTCAAACTTAACTCCCTTTCTTGTCAAACGAGTGAGAGGCGCCGCTATAGTAGAAAAACCTTCCACAAAGCGACGATAACAACCTGCTAACCCAAGAAAACTCCGTACCTTAGTAACGCTAGTTGGCTGTGGCCAATTCACTACTGCCTCAACTTTCTGGGGATCCACATAAACGCCTTCTGCAGAGATGACATGCCCCAAGAAATTCACTATATCCAGCCAAAATTGGCACTTACTGAATTTAGCAAACAATTTCTTCCTTCTCAGAGTCTTCAGCACCAATTCCAAGTGCTTCATGTGCGCCTTCTGACTTTTGGAATACACCAGTATATCGTCTATGAATACGATCACAAAGCGATCCAAATAACGTCGGAACACTCTGTTCATCAGATCCATAAACGCAGCTGGTGCATTTGTCAATCCGAATGGCATCACCAAAAACTCATAATGCCCTTACCTCGTTCGAAAAGCGTCTTAGGCACATCTTCTTCTTTAATCCGTAACTGATGGTACCCAGATCTCAGATCAATCTTGGAGAATACCTTAGCACCTCTCAACTGATCAAATAAATCATCAATGCGGGGCAACGGATACTTGTTCCGCACTGTGACTTTATTCAGTTGCCTGTAGTCAATACACAGTCTCATGGTACCATTCTTCTTCTTCACAAACAACACTGGAGCACCCCAAGGAGAAAAGCTAGGTCGGATAAAGCCCTTATCTACTAATTCTTGCAGCTGCACCTTCAATTCCTTTAATTCTGCTGGCGCCATCCTGTAGGGTGCTTGAGATATAGGGCTTGTTCCTGGAATGAGTTCAATAGTGAACTCGATCTCCCGGTGAGGAGGTAACCCAGGAAGATCATCCGGGAACACGTCTGGAAAATCCCGAACCACTGGAATATCCTCCAACTTCAACTTCTGATTCCTAGTATCAATTACGTGGGCTAGATATCCTGAGCACCCTTTTCTGAGCAACCTATTTGCCGTCGTTGCTGCAATGAGGGAAGATGGAAGCACTCTACGCTCACCATAAAATGTCACTTCAGGATGTCCAGGGCTACGGAGTACAACTTCCTTCCTAAAACAATCCACTGAGGCATGATGTTTGGCTAGCCAATCCATGCCCAAAATAACGTCCAAACCCAGCATTTCTAATGGAATCAAATCTGCTTCCAGACATACGTCTCCTACTAACACTGCACTATCGCGATACACCGTACCTACATGAAAGATCTCTCATGTAGGTACAGAGATCGCTAAGTGATCCCGTAGAGCTGAAAGTCTGACATCAGCGTTGTGGGCAAAACTAGGTGTAACAAATGAGTGCGTAGCCGCAGGGTCAATCAAAACTCTAGCAGGAGTCCCAAAGACTGCTAAAATACCTGTAACCACGTCTGGTGACGCATGTGGCTCCTGCTGGGACATGTGGTACACTCTGCCTGTGGCTCTGGCACGTCCACCTCGTCCCTGCTGCTGACTGCCACTTCTACTGGCAACACTAGTCTGGGTCCCACCACTGGACGAGGCTCCTCTAAACTAGGCTCTGCCCTGTGTGCCTACCTCTCTAGGCGATGCAACAATCGCTTCACCACCCTGAAGCAATACCGGGTACTCTCGCAAGAAATGTCCAGGCTGACCACAGTGAAAACATCCTGTGGTACCATGTCGGCAGGTCCCGGCATGATATCTGCCACATACTGTACATTGCGGGCTCCTCATCCTGCCAGCTGCTGAAGGTGGCTGTCTCCCAGAACCTCTAACTGCACTGCCCACAGAACGACTCTTGGATGACCCCTGACTGGGACTAGCTCCAGGCCGAAAGCCTCCATAACTGCGGCCACTGGATGACTCAGAACTGTAGCTACCCCTCTTGGATGACCCCTGACTGGGACCACCCATCTCCAACTATCTTTTTCAAGGTTCACCTCGTGCTCTGACCATCATCTGACTGCTCTCTATCACCGAAGCTGACATCACCAAGTCTCCAAAATTAGTCAGTCGCTGACTGATCACAATATCTCTGATGGAGGCCTTCAATCCTCTAGTAAACAGCTGGCACCTCTTACTTTCATCTTCTACTAGTGGAATGCAGTACTTGGATAGTTCATTGAACTTTTTCTCATACTCCAACACTGTCATCGACCCCTGTTCCAACTGCAGAAATTCCTCCATCTTCAGATTCTGATACGCCTGGGGATAGTACTGGCTGTCAAAAGCTGCTCGGAAGACTGGCCATGTGATGGCTGACGGATCCCGATATCTCCTTTTAACTGACTCCCACCAGTATCTAGCATTTCTGATCAAGAAGAAAGTGGCCAAGGTTACCCTGCGATCCTGTGGAACGACCATCACCTCCATGATCCGTTCCATCCTCTCTATCCACTCTTCGGCCACTGCTGGGTCACCATCACCATCAAAATCTGTGGCCCCAATTCTTTTTGCTTGGTCAGCATATCCCAAGGACGGGTCTCTGGACTGCCCAGTCCGGGATAGGGCTTGAGTCAACAACTCCAGGGTCTGCTGAAAATTTGGATCTCCCATCATATTGGGCATGGGAGGTGCGGGCCCTGATGGGCCTCCAACAAATGACTGCTCAATCGGTTCCTGTACCGGTTCCGGAATAGGAAAGTCCTCTGGTTCGGGAGGGGGATTCTGTCCCCTCACTCGGGACGACTGTCTAGTCCCCCTACGGAAACCACCATGTTTCGGGCCCATAATCAACTGTAACAAGAAGCAAGTGTTCAGTAACACTGGAAAATACGATTGTAGGGTCTACAGGAAGTGAAACCTATGCTCTGATACCAAGTTGACAGGACCCGATCCTAATTCCACTTTGGAATTCGAGCCGGATCCTGTGCGTGTCCGACACCTGGCGAATGTCGGGCACAAATGACCTTTTTACCCTTCCTGTTACAATTACGTTTAAAACTTCCCTTCGACTCCTGCCGAAAATTCGGCAGTCTCCCCTGTAATTTTGTCCGAACCCAAAATCTTCCACCTGTTAAACAAGCAAGTAATGTCCACACCAACTGCCAGACTAACTCACATGAACGATTCTCAACTCAGGTTCTTAGTTCCAACCAGATATCAGAGCAATTTCTATAAATTTACAAAACTTTAAGTAATTTACAATGAAATCCTACGTTTGGTGGATGGTGCAGAAGCTAGGAGTGGCCCGTGGTGGATTCCTTCGCACTTCTACGGCCTGGGGGCGAAAAACAAGTTTTGAAAGTGTGAGTGGACAAAAATAATGTTCTTAAAAATAATTTATAACATAGTAACCCCCGTTAAAGGATAAATAGGTAAGTAAATCCACAATTCAACTGTAATAAAAAACAAGGCCTTTATATAAAACATAGATATGTCTACGTATTGATACAGATATAGCACATGCACGAATGTCAAGAAAACTGATATAAAATGACTGAAAGCAACAGTTGCATAAAAGTACTCAAATTCCTTTAAAACTACCACCTAAGTGTACCCCTGTAAAGTCCGTCAAATCCCCTGGCAGGTCTCGGCGACACAGTCTATCCGAGCCGCAAACTGGCAGGATTCAGGGGACTATGGTCAGCCTGATCCGCTGGCAGGTCTCGATGACACAAAGTCGATTTGAGCCGCTCTGGCAAGATTCAGGGGACCGTAGTCAGCCTAATCCGCAATCCTGGCAGGTCTCGTGGACACAAAGTCAGCCGAGCTGCAAATCCTGGCAGGTCTCGGGACACCAAGCCTGTCGAGCTGCAAATTGTGGCACTCACGGTCCGAGCGTCCCCGAAACTCGTGAGGCAATGTCAAGTGCACTGATAGAACTGTAAATAGACTGGATGTCCGTAGACATCGGTCTAACTGAGGGTAATCACCAAGATCGGGTACATGGTGGTCTTAAAATAACTATTTTTAGAAAAGTCTGATCAATAACTGAAGTCTAAAATTATGCTGCTATCTCATCTGATATAAGCCTCAAACTCTGCTTTCTATAACTGTTTAGCATGTGCAAGTAAGCAGCATAAAATTGTAGAAATATTACTGCATAAATCATGCTCGGAAAACATGCAATAACACTTATTCAAGATCAAATATAAAATTTAATTATAAAATCGTTTAGAAAAGAAAAGTCCACTCACTGCTGGTCCGAGCTAGCTGGACCTTTTGAAGGTCCCTCCTGTGGGTTGGTCGGGCCTCTGGTGCCTGATTAACCAAGAATATTAAATTAATAAACTGCTCAATAAAAGAATTAAATTAAATACCCTGACCCCGGCTCCTAGAAATGCGTGCACTCATTTTCAAGTCAAACCTATGCCCACTTTAACCTTTCAGACAGTTAGAACGGTCTTAAAAGATCTGGAACTTTACGAAGCGATAAACTGCCAGACCGGCAGATCCGAAATCCCGTGGGGTCTACGATCTCCGATGGCCAATCTGGGATTCTCTAAAGGTTCCTCACAGAGAAAGACCCATGACCTGCGAGTTTGGTCCGAAATGGACGGTCAGATTAGCCAAAATCGCGTTATCGCTTAAAATCCAAACCCTAGCCCCAGGGTTCGCGATTTCGGAGTATCCGGGGCTCCGATTCGCAATCCGTTGAATCCTACACGATCCTGAAATCATGTAGAATTACATACCCAAAGTTAAGTGCGATCCAACGGCTCGACAATACTGCACCCAAGAGTCACGCAATATGGAAAATCCGTTCGGGGCTCAAACGGACTCCAAATCGAGATCCGTGAAATCCTACGCACTCGTGACAACACGAGGATCACAAAACTACACAGAATTGCTACTGCACCCTCACCCACGCGCTGCCACACGCGTTGGCAGTTTGGGTGTCCAAAGCGATAACGGCTCGCAGGAAAAACTCAAAACCAAGACTCCAAACTCCTATCCTAGGTAAAACACCCTATTTGGAGTCACTTTTGTTCTTGGACATACCCCAAAAAGTGGCCAGAAACCGCCGATCACGGTGGCCGAAGTTCGGCCGATTTTCAATTCGAAAATCGATTGTTCTACAGCAAAAATCGAGCAAAACCCAGCCAACCATCAGTTAGAGCATGAAAGATAGCTGAGAATCCATACCTTACTCGAACGATTTGGTTGAGAATTGAGGGAGAACGAAAGGAGAGAAGTTCAGATGAAAACCGGTTGGTTTTCTGGAGATTTCGGCGAACTCCGGGCGGCCCAAGGGCGGCGACGGGTCGGGGAAGGACAGCGGGGCTGAGGTGGTTCCGTTGGTACCTATGCCGGAGATCGGGACGGCCTGTGGTGGCCGCTGTGGTGATGGGAAAGGGAGGGGGCTGCTGGTCGCGCGGGAGAGAGAGAGAGGAGAGAGAACTGAGGAGAGAGAGAGAGAGGAGAAAAGAGATAAAAATCTGACTTTTTTCAAATTACCATTTTGCCCTTCGCCGTCTTTTGACCGTATTTTCTTTGTTACAACTCCGATTCGAGTCTACTCCGTGTCTACGGACTCGTTTCGTCGTGTTCTACGCAACGGAGCAAGCGGAATTGCCAAATTCCTTCTCAGTCAAAAGTCAACTTTTTCCCTATTAAATAATGCGAGGGCAAAATCTTCTTTCTCCTTGAATAAATTAATCCTAATTTATAGATATTTTGTTTTGGGTTATTACAATAATGGTGGTGATTTTAACACAAAGGAAGCGCACGAGAACACTAATTTCGACCCCATCACTGCTGCTGCTCTGGATGAAAGTGCTGAAAATGGCTGCAAGATCGAAGTCTGTGAGAATGAGAAGAAGATGACGACCAAGAACGGTGCCAATGACGATCTTGAAACAGAGACACATGTGATTAGAGGGAGGGAGAAAGTTAGGGCCTAGATTTGGGCCATGGGCGAGATTTCATATTGGACCACAATTTCTATTGTAGTTGTAATTTTTTCAAATTTTTGGACCTATTTGGATACCCTAATATTTTTTAGAAACCTGTTTGAAAATTTGGATAATTTCATACGGCATAGATGAAATCGATTTCTTTGATTGCCCATATAATTATTGTTTCTTTAGTCATTATTTTGATTATTATTATGATTATTTTCTATTTTCCGCTGCGATTTGAATGTGTTTTTGTGACAAGCAATTCTTTCTTGGTTTTTTATTTTATTTTTATTTTTATGGTTCTTGATTTCAAATGTTTTGTAAGGATAGGTTCAAGTTGATTTTCGTAGAGGAATTATAGTGTTTCTGGCCCTGGAGTGGAAGTAGTGAAGTGAAGCTGTTGACCAATGATAAGGTAAATTGGTGATTTTCAACAATTATTTCTAATTTTCCCATTATAGCTGGTAGTAAACTTGTGATCTTGGGAGATGTTATTTTCAATTTTTTTTCTACCTCAAGTCCCTTTTAGGTTAGTCATTTTTGTTTTTGTTGTTTTATTTTTTCGGGTCCAATTGGAAACATTAAAGATTGAGAATTGGAAATGGGAATTTGATTGAGTTTCAAAAAAGTTTGAATATTTAATTGTTAAATTGTCAAGGGACCTAAATCACCTAGTGTTTTTTGATTACTCATACAGTCATTTTTACCATATTTCTTACTATCATGCAGAGGGTTATGATTTATTTCGTTCAAATCTTTAGAGTAATCGAAGAAACAATAATTATATGGCAATCAAAGAAATCAATTATATCTATGTCGTATACAATTATCCAAAGTTCCAAGCAGGTTATCTAAAAAATATTAGGGTATCCAAACAGGTCTAAAAACACGAAAAAATTATTTCTTATCCAGAAGAGTTGTATGTGTTGTTGCACTATCCACGAAACATACATCTTCATCATGCATCTTGGAATTGCTCAGGAAATGGTACACTTTTCCTGAGCAATTCCTTGTTTTTCTTCATTGTTATTCTATTTCTGGTGGTATGATGCACTTTTGTATTTATTTGAGGCATGATTATGACCACCTCAATTTCGAAATTTATAATGACCACGGCCACGGCCACAAGCATGACTACAACCATGACAACTACCATGACCATAACCACGACCACGACTACGACTATGACCACGACTATGATTGCTTACATTCGCTTTAAGGAATGATGCATTTGCATTTGCTTCAAGAAATGGTTTTGAGCCAGTTGGGTGGGAATGATGGTTTTTCATCAAAAGCTCTTTATTTTGTTCAACAACAAGGATACATGAAATCAGTTAGGAATATTTTGCAATCCCCTTTGTCGGTATTGCTGCTGCATGAGCATGTTGGATGCATGAAAAGTTGTGAATGTTTTCTCCAACATATCTTCATTAATAACTGTGTCTCCATACAACCTCAATTGAGAGACAGTTTTGAACATTGCTGAGTTATACTCATTCATTGTTTTGAAATTCTGCGAGCGTTGGTGCTTCCAATCATAATGAGCCTTTGAAAGTAATATACTCTTCTGATGGTCATACCCTTCCAAATTTTTCTATAGGATAGCAGGATCCTTCACCCCAATGTATTTAGATTTCAACCCCTCATGAAGGTGATGGCGGAGGAAAATCATAACTTTTGAGCGATCGTGCACAGATGCTTCATTTCCTTCCTTGATGGTATTTTCAAGATTCTTTGCATTTAAATGAATTTCAGCATCGCGGATCCACATCAAATAGTTCTTGCCAGAAATGTTAAGTGCAACAAACACAAGCTTCATGAGATTTGACATTGTTGAATACGTCCAAAAAAATAAAAAATAAAAATTTTAGAACTAATTAATTGTAAACATGAAAAGTTAAAATATGCCTCAAAAATAAAAAGGTGATCATATTACTATAAATAAATAAATAAATGAACATATGCGTAATTAGTCACTCAAATCTACAGGTTTGAGTTCTATACATTTTGGGCTTCAAGCTCTAAAATAATTATATAACTTAGAACTTCAAGTTCTATAATTATTGGATTTCTTTGATTTAAAACTTTAGGTATAAATAAATCATTAGGATGTGAACTTCGAGTTCTAACGTATAAATAAAATCCATCTTTATAAAAGTGCAACCGTTTATTTATATATTATAATATATAAAAACATATACATGTAATAGTGTATATTAAATAAAAGATGAAAACTGTACAATTGGTTAGAAAAAAATGAAAAACATGGTAAACTTTGAGTCATAGCATCCTTCTGTATTATAGTCAATCAACATGTGTGGGACTATGTCTCAAAGAAACTTGGTTAGCGAAATAAAAAACATCAATCAAAATTGTTGACGCTCAAAAATGGTTCGGCACTTTTGAGCCCAACTTAGTGATAAACATACAGAAGACAAGATATACGTGGTTCACCCTTAATGAATGGGCTATGTCCACGGAGAAGTATATTCTCATTATTAATGTGTATTTACATTTGTACATGGGGTCGGATCCAAATACAAAAGGTAAGAAGGGAGAAGTCCTTGACTAAAGATCAAGTGCAACCCAATCATCCCTCTCTTAGTGGAGAGTGGTCTCCTTTTATAGATGAGGGGGAGTCTACACATCTTGTAATATTCCAATGTGGGACTCTTTGCCTTGCCTAGAGTTGCTTGGTGAGATATGGTATAAACAGAAGTCCCCTAAGTTCTTAAGTAAAGAGGTACTCCTTGGTTGAGAACTTGTAATTTTCAATGCACTGACTGAGCAACACCTTAGTCTTCTTCAAAGTAGTGTGGTGTGGATGGTGGGGTGCCGAAGGCATGGCTCGCGCTAAATGATGACGGGGTGCCGAAGGCCTCGCTCTCGCCGAAGGATGGCGAGGTGCCGAAGGCATCGCTCTCGCCGAATGATGACCGGGTGCCGAAGGCATTCTAGCCGAATGATGACGGGGGTGCCGAAGGCATCGCTCTCGTCGAATGATGACGG